>NC_092278.1:4900266-5038703 GCF_036320965.1 Panulirus ornatus | reverse complement strand
TCACTTGGGCTATATTGTCAAGGTGATCTCTTTTATAGTTGCTATATTGTCATTGTTTTTATCATGCATTATATTTTTATAAGCGTACATTCTCGTGATAAACTTTACTATTTAAGGTGACAGTGTATTGTCATTGTGACAATGTGACATTATGACTAAAATTCTTAGTGGCTATATTTGCTAATATAAGTATAATTTTCTGTCATGGTGACTCCCCATTTATGATGATGGTTATAAGACAGTTTGACAGCATTTTCATTGTAGCATATTTAATTGTGTTGATTTTGCCCTTGAAGTTATATTATAAAAACGAAAATTTCCTTTTTTATGAATTACCATGTGAATATATTGCCATGATATGCGATATTGTTATAGTTTCAGTACTCTCATGTTGAATGTATATTTTGTTGGTTACAGTACAATTAAAGTCATAGTGGCAGGGTAACTATATTTTCATGGTTGGATAATTTTGTTATGACGATTTTATTGTATTTGTGAGTATATTCTCATCGTTACTGTGTTGCCGTAATTTCTATATTGTCCTGGACACTACATATCCTGAAATCTATATTGTCATATCAGTTCTATGATCATGGTAGGTTTATTGTCATAGTGAATATCTTGTCGTCGTGACTATATTATCATAATGGCTAAATTGTCATAGGAAATATGTTAACATGAGGGCTATATTTTCATGATATTCATAAAGTCATTGAAAGATTACTCTCAAGATGACTCTAATAGCCTGGCGATTGATGAATATCGTGACATTATTGTCACGATAGCTGCATTGTCATGGTGGCTATATTTTCGTTTCCTGTATTTTCAATGTTACTCTTTTGTGAAGATTGCTTTATTGTCATTGTAGCTATAGTGTCCTGGGGAATATATTTTCGTTGTAGGATTTTTGTCATTATGAACATATCGTCATTTTGGATATCTGCTCATTTTGGTTACATTGCGAAGAATTAGATATCGTCACCTTGGCTATATTGGCAAGGTGATCTCTTTATAGTTGCTATATTGTCATTTTTTTAATCATGTATATTTTTTCATGAGTGATACATTATCTTGATAACTATATCATTAAAGTGACAGTATATTGTCATGGTGACTATATTGTCAATATGACTACAATCTGTTAGCGGCTATATTGCTAAGATTACTACATGTGACATTTTCATTGTAGCTTATTTAATTATGTTGATTTACCTTTGGAGATATATCATTATAAAAACGGATATTTCATTTTCTTTAAATTATGAGGTGAATATATTGTCATGATATGAAATATTGTTATAGTTTCAGTACTGTCATGGTGAATGTATATTATGTTGGCTACATTACAATGGAAGCCATAGTGGCAGGGTGGCTATATTTTCATGGTTTGATCATTTTGTTATCAGAATTTTATTGTATTTTTGAATATATTGTCATGGTGACTGTATTGCCATATTTTCTATATTGTCATTTGATTTATTAAATGGATGGCAATATTGTCATAGTGAATGTATTGCCATGTTGCCTGTATGGAAATCATGGTTGTCTTGTCATCGTGACTCTATGGTCATGATGGCTATACTGTCGTTAAGATTACATTTTTATGATAACTATATTGCCATCATGGCTTTTTGTCAGAGTAGCTATATTGTTAAGTTAGCTATCTTATTGTGGTGGTTATTTTTTTTCCTTTTGGTATATTGCCATGATGGCTATACTAGAAATTTGGCAAGATTAGCATGGTGATATAGTGTTCGCAGCCCAACTGTTGTTTTGGACATTTTGTCATGGGAATACATTATCATTGCACCTACATTGTCAAGGTTACTATATTTTATGCAAGCTACATTGTAAAGATGACGATATTGGCATGGCGGGTGTATTGTTATGTTCAATATAAAGCCATCCCGGCTATATTATAATGGTCGCTATATCAACTTGATAGCTATATTGCTACGGTCAATTTCATCGTTGGTGATATATTTTGTCTTTACCTACAATTTGGTTGTGATTATATGATCATAATGATATTTCTATGACGGCTTATTTGGCATCTTGAGTGTATCTGTCTGGATATCATATCATCATGTAACCTAGTCTGTCATGCTTTCAAACGGTGATGGTGCTTATGTGAAAATGCTGATTACATTATCATCATTAATGTATGATTATTGTAAATATATAGCAATAGCAATATCTTTTTTGATCATTTTGGTATGTTGACTTCATTTTGATAGTAGTTATATTTGTATGGCAGGTACATTTTCATGGTTCTGACATTGTTTTATGGGCTATACTGTCAAGGCGGCTGTATAGTATTGATAAATTTTGTTTTGGACGCTATTGTCTTCTGGACACTAAATACTTTAGAGGCTATATGTTTCCTATGATCCGAAAGCGACTATTTTGTCACGGAATCTATATTGTCAGGTGGCTATATTGACGTTGTGAGCATATTTAAATGTTTCTTTAATGTTGCGTTGACTATATTGTTATATCTGTTATATGGCCATGGCGGCTTTGTTGTTATAGTGAATATATTGTAGTTGTGACTATACTATCATAAATGACAGAATGTTCATAATGACAATAATTCCACTGTGAAAATATATTCTCCATAACACAAAAGGTACACTGCAGTAAAGCTATCTTTACAAAAGCGTAAAATTAAAATACAGCAAACTACAATATAGCCACCATCAGAATATAGCCATCTTGACAGTAATATCACGATATAACTCTAACACCAGGACAATAGAGACACCTTGACAGTAATCTTAAAATGACTTTATAAATATCATGAAAATATAGCCCTCATGTCAAGATATTCCCGGAATATGACAATTTAGCCATTATGAAAATATAGTCACGACGACAATCTATTCACTATGACAATAAAGCTACCATGATTATATAACTGATATGACAATATAATCAAAGCAAAAATATAGAAACATTCAACTGATATTCACAATGGTCATATAACCACCTGACAATATAGATACTGTTAATAGTCGTTTTCGGATCATAGCAAAAATATAGACACAAGGACAATATAGTCTCTGTGAAAAAACAGTGACTCAGACATGATTTATCATCATGATATGCTCATAACATTATAGCTATCATTGAATTGTTGTCAACATGACAAAATTATCACAATGAAATAAAACGACATTACAATATAGTTACCATAATCATACACCAATCATGATTATATATTCAGCAGGTTGACATAAACAAGATCATAGTGTAAAAACCATAACAATTTAAGTGACATGATGAGATGATATCCATTCACTTACACTTAAAATACCACATAAGTTTTCATGAAAAAATTATCATGATCATATAATCACAACAGTATTGTCACTAATTACAAAACATATCCCGAAAGACTAGATTAACCACAACAATATAGCCATAAAGTTGATATTGACACCAAGATAATGTAGCCAGGACGGCATTATATTGAAAGTAAGAATACAACTACCATGCTAATGTCTTCACCATGACAATGTAGCTACCATGAAAATATAGTAACCTTGACTATGTAGCTACCATGATAAAATATACAATTGAAAAATATCCACAACAAGAGTTTAGCTGCTAAAACTCTATATCGCCATTCCAATATCGCCAAAATGTTATTATTGCCATCATGATAATATACCGCCAGAAAAGAAGTATATATACACACTACTCGACAGTATAGCTATTCTGACAATATTGGCAAGAAAAAAAGACAGTCAGCTTGTTATATAACAAAAATGACAAATACCCATCATGGCGATATAGTGATTTAAAAATACAGCCACTATGGTAATATAATTACCATAACAATATGATCTTAACGACAATGTAGCAAACATGACTATATAGTCACGTTGAAAATACAACCACCGTGACAATACAGGAAACATGACAGTACCGTCTCTAAGAAATATTGCCATCAATTTGACAAATTATATGGCAATATAGATATTATGGCAACATAGTCACCATGACAATATACTCAGAAATGCAATATAATCGCCATGATAAAATTATCCTACCATGACAATATAGCCACCTACCATTTTGGTTTCCATTGCAATGTACAAACAGTAATAAAAGATTTACCATGACAGTACTGAAACCATAACAGTATAGCATATCATGGTAATGTAGTGAGCTGATAATTTAATCAAAATGACAATTTCTCTTCAATAATGGTATATCCTCAAGGGCAATATCAACTCCATTAAAAAAGCTTCTACGAAAATACAGTCATTATGACGTTATAAAAATCACGATAAAAAAGTCACCATGACAATATAGTTATCTTGGCAACATAGCCACTGTGACATTATAGTCATAATCATAATATGGTCGCTATGACAATATTTTCACCATAAAAATATAATTATCATGATAATATTTCGCTTATGACAAAGTATGCAAGAGTTAAGTAATGACAATATATCACCTATAAAAAGATCACCTTACCAATATAGCTAAGGTGAAGATATATACATTATAGCAATGTAACTAAAATGAAAAGATAGCCAAAATGACGGTATGGTTATAATGACAATACTGCCACTATGAAAATATGTTCCTCATGACAGGATAGCTACACTGACAACAAAGCCATATTCACAAAAGAGCAACATTGAAAATACAGCAAACGAGAATATAGCCAGCATCATAGTTCAGCCACCATGATAATAATGTCACGATACAAAGCATCATCATGTCATTAGTCACCTTGATAATAAACTTACAATGACTCTATAAATATCATGAAAATATAGCCTCCATGTCAACATGTCTGCCATGATAATCTGGCCATTATGATAATATAGTCATGACTGCAATATATTCACTATAACAATATAGCCACAGTGATCATATAACTGATGTGACAATACAGTCAAAGAAGCAAAAAAGAAATAAACAAATCATATTCACTATGGCAGTATAACTACATGACAACATAAATACTGTGACAAATAGTCGCTTTTGAATCATTGCAAACATATAGCCGGCAGGACAACATAGTTTCTATGACAAAATAGCGACCAAGACAGGATATATCATTATAATATAGACACCTTGACAGTATAGACCATAAAAGAATGTAACAATCATGAAACTGTACCTGCCAAAACATTTTAGATGTCATGAAACATGACAAAAGTTTCATAATGAAATATCATCGGCATTACAATATAGTTACCATAATCATAGACCAATTATGATCATATAATCAGCAGGTTGACATAAACAATATCACAGTATAAAAACCATGACAGTATAAGTGACATGATGATATGATATCCATACACTTGCACTTACAATACCAAAGAAGCCGCCATGAATATATTGTTATCATGATCATATAATCACAACAATATTGGAGGTAGTGACAAATATATCCCCAACGACAAAATAAATCATAGCAGTATAGCCATCAACTATTTATAGCGACCAAGATAATGTAGCGAGCATTGTATTGAGAATTACAATACAGCCTCCGTGCCAATGTCGTCACCATGACAATATAGCTACCTTGAAAATATAGTAACATTGATAATGTAGCTGCCATGGCAAAATATTCAAGATAGTAAATAGGCAAAAGATAGCCACAACAAGAGTTTAGCTGCTAAGACGATATATCACCACGCCAACATCTCTAAAATGTTAATATAGCCATCATGGCAATATATCAACACAAAAAATACTCATCACAACGATATAGCTAACTTGACAATATACTACTCTGATAATATAGGTAACATTAAAAGACAGCTACTTCCTTGGAATAAAAAAGAAAAAAAATGACAAATAGCCATCATGGTAATATGGTAACTAAACAATATAGTCATCATGGCAATATGGTAACCAAAAAATATAGCCATCATGACAATATGATTACCATAGCAATGTATTCTTAATTGCAATATAGTCACCATGTCCTTATAGTCACGATGACAATACAACTACCATGACAATACAGAAAACATCAAAATACAGTCTCTAAGACAACAGTGCCACTAATTCAACAATTTAAATGACAATATAGATATTATGGCAACACAATCACGATGACAATATACTCAGAAATGTTATATAATCGTCATAATAAAATGATCTTACCATGAAAATATAGTCACCCTACCACTATGGCTTCCACTACAATATAGCCACAATAACAAAACATTCACCACGACAGTACTGAAACCATAACAATATAGCATATCATGAGAATGAAGTCACTTGATCATTTAATGAAAAATAAAAATTTCGCTTCTATTATGGTATAACCTCAGGGACAAAATTTTATACACCATTAAAAAGCTGCCATGAAAATACAGTCACTATGACATAAATATCATGATAAAATAGTGACCATGGCAATATAGCCACTCTGAGATCATAGTCATTACGACAATATAGTCGCTATTAAAATAATGTCACCTTAATAATAAAGTTATCAAAATGATATATCGATTGTGACAAAATATGCATGATTAGAAAATGACAGTATAGCACCTATAAAAAGGATCACCTTGCCACTATAGTCAAGGTGACGATATATACATCATAGCAACGTAAAGAAAAAGAGATGATAACAAGAACGACGGTATGTTCATAATGACAATACTGCAACTATGAAAATATGTTCCCCACGATTCTCCAGCTTCACTGATAATAAAGCCATCTTCACAAAAACGACTATACAGCCATCAAGACAGTATAGCCACCATGACAATAATCTCTCGATATAAATCAATCGCCAGGACATTAGCGCCACCTTGATAATGAATATACAATGAGTACATGAACATCATGAAAATATAGCGTCCATATAAATATATTTGTTGTGAAAATATAGCCTCCATATGAATATCTTTAAAGTGACAGTTTCGCCATTCTGATAATATAGTCAAGACGCTAATATATTCACCATAACAATAAATCCACCATGATCATATAAATGATATGACAATATAGTTAACGCAACAATAAACGCATTTATAAATTATATCCACTCTGAGAATACAGCCACATGAAAATATAGATACTGTGACAAAATAGTCATTTTTTGGTTCATAGCAAACATATAGCGTCCAAGAGAATATAGTCTCTATGACAAAATAGCGATGACAGGATTTATCATCACAATACAGTCACCTTGACAATATAGCCAATAAAATAGTGGAACAACTATGATGTGTTAATGGAGTGATAGTTTTCATGCATGGTGTTTGGACAAGAAAATAGTGAAGTTGGAGAAAAATGTAGCTTAGACATTGAAGCTTATTGATACAGTGGTGAAATTGATGAGAACTGCTATTGACGTTTGTATGAATAAATTGTACATTTCCTTTTCCATAGCCAGAGGTTGAACCATTATGTGACATTCATTTTTTTTCATTCATTTCAAGCTAAAAGTTTGTTTTCTAAATTGTTTCTTACATTTTTCATATGTATATATATGTATGTGTGTGTGTGTGTGTGTGTGTGCGTGTGTGTGTGTATGTGTGTGTGTGGGTATATGTATATATATATGTATATTATCCCTGGGGATAGGGGTGAAAGAATACTTCCCACGTATTCCTCGCGTGTCGTAGAAAGCGACTAGAGGGGACGGGAGCGGGGGGCCGGAAATCCTCCCCTCCTTGTATTAACTTTCTAAAATGGGAAACAGACGAAGGAGTCACGCGGGGAGTGATCATCCTCCTCGAAGGCTCAGAGTGGGGTGCCTAAATGTGTGTGGATGTAACCAAGATGTGAAAAAAGGAGAGATAGGTAGTATGTTTGAGGAAAGGAACCTGGATGTTTTGGATCTGAGTGAAACGAAGCTCAAGGGTAAAGGGGAAGAGTGGTTTGGAAATGTCTGGGGAGTGAAGTCAGGGGTTAGTGAGAGGACAAGTGCAAGGGAAGGAGTAGCAATACTCCTGAAACAGGAGTTGTGGGAGTATGTGATAGAATGTAAGAAAGTAAATTCTCGATTAATATGGGTAAAATTGAAAGTTGATGGAGAGAGGTGGGTGATTATTGGTGCATATGCACCTGGGCATGAGAAGAAAGATCATGAGAGGCAAGTGTTTTGGGAGCAGCTGAATGAGTGTGTTAGCGGTTTTGATGCACGAGACCGGGTTATAGTGATGGGTGATTTGAATGCAAAGGTGAGTAATGTGGCAGTTGAGGGAATAATTGGTATGCATGGGGTGTTCAGTGTTGTAAATGGAAATGGTGAAGAGCTTGTAGATTTATGTGCTGAAAAAGGACTGATGATTGGGAATACCTGGTTTAAAAAGCGAGATATACATAAGTATACTTATGTAAGTAGGAGAGATGGCCAGAGAGCGTTATTGGATTACGTGTTAATTGACAGGCGTGCGAAAGAGAGACTTTTGGATGTTAATGTGCTGAGAGGTGCAACTGGAGGGATGTCTGATCATTATCTTGTGGAGGCTAAGGTGAAGATTAGTATGGGTTTTCAGAAAAGAGGAGTGAATGTTGGGGTGAAGAAGGTGGTGAGAGTAAGTGAGCTTGGGAAGGAGACCTGTGTGGGGAAGTACCAGGAGAGACTGTGTACAGAATGGAAAAAGGTGAGAACAATGGAAGTAAGGGGAGTGAGGGAGGAATGGGATGTATTTAGGGAATCAGTGATGGATTGCGCAAAAGATGCTTGTGGCATGAGAAGAGTGGGAGGTGGGCTGTTTAGAAAGGGTAGTGAGTGGTGGGATGAAGAAGGAAGAGTATTAGTGAAAGAGAAGAGAGAGGCATTTGGACGATTTTTGCAGGGAAAAAATGCAATTGAGTGGGAGAAGTATAAAAGAAAGAGACAGGAGGTCAAGAGAAAGGTGCAAGAGGTGAAAAAAAGGGCAAATGAGAGTTGGGGTGAGAGACTATCAGTAAATTTTAGGGAGAATAAAAAGATGTTCTGGAAGGAGGTAAATAGGCTGCGTAAGACAAGGGAGCAAATGGGAACTTCAGTGAAGGGCGTAAATGGGGAGGTGATAACAAGTAGTGGTGATGTGAGGAGATGGAATGAGTATTTTGAAGGTTTGTTGAATGTGTCTGATGACAGAGTGGCAGATATAGGGTGTTTTGGTCGAGGTGGTGTGCAAAGTGAGAGGGTTAGGGAAAATGATTTGGTAAACAGAGAAGAGGTAGTAAAAGCTTTGCGGAAGATGAAAGCCGGCAAGGCAGCAGGTTTGGATGGTATTGCAGTGGAATTTATTAAAAAAGGGGGTGACTGTATTGTTGACTGGTTGGTAAGGTTATTTAATGTATGTATGACTCATGGTGAGGTGCCTGAGGATTGGCGGAATGCGTGCATAGTGCCATTGTACAAAGGCAAAGGGGATAAGAGTGAGTGCTCAAATTACAGAGGTATAAGTTTGTTGAGTATTCCTGGTAAATTATATGGGAGGGTATTGATTGAGAGGGTGAAGGCATGTACAGAGCATCAGATTGGGGAAGAGCAGTGCGGTTTCAGAAGTGGTAGAGGATGTGTGGATCAGGTGTTTGCTTTGAAGAATGTATGTGAGAAATACTTAGAAAAGCAAATGGATTTGTATGTAGCATTTATGGATCTGGAGAAGGCATATGATAGAGTTGATAGAGATGCTCTGTGGAAGGTATTAAGAATATATGGTGTGGGAGGCAAGTTGTTAGAAGCAGTGAAAAGTTTTTATCGAGGATGTAAGGCATGTGTACGTGTAGGAAGAGAGGAAAGTGATTGGTTCTCAGTGAATGTAGGTTTGCGGCAGGGGTGTGTGATGTCTCCATGGTTGTTTAATTTGTTTATGGATGGGGTTGTTAGGGAGGTAAATGCAAGAGTCCTGGAAAGAGGGGCAAGTATGAAGTCTGTTGGGGATGAGAGAGCGTGGGAAGTGAGTCAGTTGTTGTTCGCTGATGATACAGCGCTGGTGGCTGATTCATGTAAGAAACTGCAGAAGCTGGTGACTGAGTTTGGTAAAGTGTGTGGAAGAAGAAAGTTAAGAGTAAATGTGAATAAGAGCAAGGTTATTAGGTACAGTAGGGTTGAGGGTCAAGTCAATTGGGAGGTGAGTTTGAATGGAGAAAAACTGGAGGAAGTGAAGTGTTTTAGATATCTGGGAGTGGATCTGTCAGCGGATGGAACCATGGAAGCGGAAGTGGATCATAGGGTGGGGGAGGGGGCGAAAATTTTGGGAGCCTTGAAAAATGTGTGGAAGTCGAGAACATTATCTCGGAAAGCAAAAATGGGTATGTTTGAAGGAATAGTGGTTCCAACAATGTTGTATGGTTGCGAGGCGTGGGCTATGGATAGAGTTGTGCGCAGGAGGATGGACGTGCTGGAAATGAGATGTTTGAGGACAATGTGTGGTGTGAGGTGGTTTGATCGAGTAAGTAACGTAAGGGTAAGAGAGATGTGTGGAAATAAAAAGAGCGTGGTTGAGAGAGCAGAAGAGGGTGTTCTGAAATGGTTTGGGCACATGGAGAGAATGAGTGAGGAAAGATTGACCAAGAGGATATATGTGTCGGAGGTGGAGGGAACGAGGAGAAGAGGGAGACCAAATTGGAGGTGGAAAGATGGAGTGAAAAAGATTTTGTGTGATCGGGGCCTGAACATGCAGGAGGGTGAAAGGAGGGCAAGGAATAGAGTGAATTGGAGCGATGTGGTATACAGGGGTTGACGTGCTGTCAGTGGATTGAGTCGGGGCATGTGAAGCGTCTGGGGTAAACCATGGAAAGCTGTGTAGGTATGTATATTTGCGTGTGTGGACGTGTGTATGTACATGTGTATGGGGGGGGGGTTGGGCCATTTCTTTCGTCTGTTTCCTTGCGCTACCTCGCAAACGCGGGAGACAGCGACAAAATATAAAAAAAAAAAAAAAAAAAAAAACTATGACGATGTACCTACCATAACAATATAGCTTACATGAAAATATAGTTACTATGACAAATTCATTATAATGAAATACAAACGATATCACATTATGGTTTCGATAATCATACACCAAGCATGATCATATCAGATAAAACCTTTAAAACAAACCAAGAGTAGCGACAACGCAGGGAGGAATAGCTACAACCTAGCTCTGAGAGACGACAGCAGCTCAGTACACGTCGGTAGCTGGTGCGCGACAGTCATCAGGTGAATGCAATGTCATCATATGCTATATTGTCATGGTTTCAGTACTGTCGTAGTGAATGTATTATTATGTTAGGTATATTGCAGTGACAGGGTGGCTAGATTTTCGTGGTAGGATAATTTTGTTATCGCCGTTATAATGCATTTGTGATAATACTGTCATGGTCACTGTCTTCCAGTAATATCTATATTTTCATTTAATTTGTTGAAGCGATTGCAATATTGTCTTAGAGACTCTAATGTCATGTTGCCTGTATTGTCATGTTGGTTGCATGTCATCTTGACTATATAGTCATGTTGGTTACATTCCATTTATGATTTCATGGTTATGGTATCTATATTGCCATGGTGACTATATTGCCATGATAGCTATTTTTCATTTTTCTTATACTGTAAGGAGGTGACTGTCTTTTCATATTGAATATATTATCAGGGTAGCTGTATTGTTAATTTAGCTATATCATTGTGGTGCTTATTTTCTTTTTCTGGTGGTATATTGCCATGATGCCTAGACTAACATTTTGGCGATATTTGCATGATGATATAGTGTGTTGGCAAATAAACTGTTATTGTGGATATGTTCCATGGGATTTTATTATCATAGTAGCTACGTAGCTACATTGTCAATGTTACTATATTTTCATGGTAGCTCCGTTGTCATGGTGATGATATTACCATTGTGGTTGTATTGTTATTTTCAATATAATACCATCCTAACTACATTATCTTGGTCGCTATATTTACTTGCTGGCTATATTGCTATGGTTAATTTTGTCGTTGGGGATGTATTTTGTCATTAACTACAATTTTGTTTTAATCATATGATCATGATAACAATATTTTCATGGCGGTTTGTTTGGCAATGTGAGTGCAAGTGTATGGATATCATATTATCATGTCACTATATTGTCATAGTTTTTATACTCTGATGGTGTTTATGTCAGCCTCCTGATGATATTATCATGATTGATAAATGTTTATGGTCACTAAATTGTAATGGCGATTATATTTCATTGTGACAATTTTGTCATGTTGCCTGCATTTTCATGGTAGCTATATCGCTATTGCAGGTACATTTTCATTTTTGTTTCTTTGTTTTATCGGCTATACTGTCAAGGTGACTATATCTTGATTAAAAATCTTGTCTTGGTCGCTATTTTGTCATGGGCACTATATTGTCCTGGAGCCTATTTGTTTGCTATGGTCCGAAAGAGAATATTTTGTCACAGCATCAATATTGTCAGGTGCTTATATCGCCATAATGAATATAATTTGAAGGCTTCCTCATTGTTGCGTTGACTGTATTGTCATATCACTTATATGATCATGGCTATATTGTTATAGTGAATATATTGCCGTCATGACTATATTGTCATATTGGCTAAAGTGTCATGGTAATTATGTTGACATGGAAGCCTTATTTTCATGATGTTTATATAGTCAGTGAATTATATCGTGACATTATTGTCATAATGGCTGTACTTTCATGGTGGCTATATAGTCGTTTGCTGTATTTTCACTGTTACTCTTTTGTGAAGATTGCTATATTCTCATTGTAGCTATAGTGTCAAGGGGGATATATTTTCATAGCAGCAGTATTGTCATTATGAACATACCATCATTTTGGCTATCTACTGATTTTGTTTATATTGCTTAGATTTACATATCGCCACCTTGGCTATATTGTCAAGGTGATCTCTTTTATAGTTGCTATGTTGTCATTTTTTTTAGTCATGCATATTTTTTTCATAAGCGATACATTATCGTGAAAACTTTACTATTAAGGTGACAGTATATTGTCATTGTGACCATGTTGACATTACGTCTATAATCTCTTAGTGGCTATATTGCTAAGATAAATATACCGTCATGTTGACTATTTCATGATGATGGTTATAATGACAGTTTGACTGCATTTTCATTGTAGCATATTTAATAGTGTTGATTTTGCCCTTGACGATATATTATATACAACAAAATTTCCTTTTTTCTAAATTATCATGTGAATATATTGCCATGATATGCGATTTTGTTATAGTTTCAGTACTGTCATGTTAAATGTATATTATGTTGGTTACATTACAATTAAAGCCATAGTGGCAGGGTAACTGTATTTTCATGGTTGGATCATTTTGTTATGACGATTTTATTGTATTTGTGAGTATATTCTCATGGTTACTGTGTTGCCGTAATTTCTATATTGTCCTGGACACTACATATGCTAAAGTCTATATTGTCATATCAGTTATATGATCATTGTGGCTTTATTGACATAGTGAATATCTTGTCGTCGTGACTATATTATCATAATGGCTAAGTTGTCATAGAAAATAGGTTGACATGAGTTCTATTTTTTCATGATATTCATAAAGTCATTGAAAGATTACTATCAAGGTGACTCAAATAGCCTGGCGATTGACGTATATCGTGACATTATTGTCACCATAGCTTCATTGTCATGGTGGCTAAATTGTCGTTTCCTGTATTTTCAATGTTACTCTTTTGTAAAGATTGCTTTATTGTCATTATAGCTATAGTGTCATGCGGAATATGTTTTCGTAGTAGCAATATTGTCATTATGAACATATCGTAATTTTGGTTATCTGCTCACTTTAATTACATTGCGAAGATTTAGATATCGTCACCTTGGCTATATTGGCAAGGTGATGTCTTTATAGTTGCTATATTGTCATTTTTTTTTAATCTTGTATATTTTTTCATGAGTGATACATTATCTTGATAACTATATCATTAAAGTGACAGTATATTGTCATGGTGACTATATTATCATTATGACTATAATCTCTTAGTGGCTATATTGCTAATATAACTACATGTGACTATTTTTTCATTGTAGCTTATTTAATGATGTTGATTTACCCTTGGAGATATATCATTATAAAAACGGATATTTCATTTTGTTTAAATTATGAGGTGAATACATTGTCATGATATGCTATATTGTTATAGTTTCAGTACTGTCATGGTGAATGTATATTATGTTGGCTACATTACAATGGAAGCCATGGTGGCAGGGTGCCTATATTTTCTTGGTTTGATTATTTTGTTATCAGTATTTTATTGTATTTTTGAATATATTGTCATGGTGACTGTGATGCCATAATTTCTATACTGTCATTTGATTTATCAAATTGATTGCAATATTGTCATAGAGACTGTATTGTCATGTTGCCTGTATGGTCATCATGGTTGTCTTGCCATCGTGACTCTATGGTCATGTTGGCTATACTGTCGTTAATATTACATTCTTATGATAACTATATTACCATCATCGCTTTTTGTCAGAGTAGCTATATTGTTAAGTTAGGTATCTTATTGTGGTGGGTATATTTTTTCCTTTTGGTATATTGCCATGATGGCTGTACTAGAATTTTGGCAAAGATTAGCAAGGTGATATAGTGATGGCAGCCCAACTGTTGTTTTGCACATTTTTTCATGGGAATACATTATCATGGTACCTATATTTTCAAGGTTACTATATTTCATGCAAGCTGCATTGTAAAGATGACGATATTGGCATGGCGGGTGTATTGTTATATTCAATATAACGCCATCCTGGCTACATTATCTTTGTCGCTATATCAACTTGATGGCTATATTGCTACGGTCAATTTCATCGTTGGGGATGTATTTGGTCTTTACCTACAATTTGGTTGTGATTATATGATCATGATAATATTTCTATGACGGCTTATTTGGCATCTTGAGTGTGTCTGTCTGGATATCATATCATCGTGTAACTTAGTCTGTCATGCTTTTAAACGGTGATGGTGCTTATGTGAAAATGCTGATTACATTATCATCATTAATGTATGATTATTGTAACGATATAGCAATGGCAATATCTTTTTTGATCATTTTGGTATGTTGACTTCATTTTGATAGTAGTTATATTGGTATAGCAGGTACATTTTCATGGTTCTGACATTGTTTTATGGGCTATACTCTCAAGGCGGCTGTATAGTACTGATAAATTTTGTTTTGGACGCTATTGTCTCTTGGACACTATATACTTTAGAAGCAATATGTTTCCTATGATCTGAAAGCGACTATTTTGTCGAGGTATCTATATTGTCAGGTGGCTATATTGACGTTGTGAACATATTCTGAATATTTCTCTAATGTTACGTTGACTGTATTGTTATATCAGTTATATGGCCATGGTGGCTTTGTTGTTATAGTGAATATATTGTAGTTGTGGCTCTACTATCATAATGGCTAAATTGTCATGGGAAATATGTTGATATGGATGCTTTATTCTCATGATACTTTTATGGTAATTGTAAAAATGTTTTCAAGTTTACTCTAATATCACAGCGATTGATTTATGTTGTAACATTATGGTTATGGTGGCTTTACGATCATGGTGGGTATATTGTCGTTTGATGCGTTTTCAATGTTACTATTTAGTGAATATGGCTTTAACGTTAGTGTAGCTATACTTTAATTGGGAACAAATTTTAATAGTGACGCAATTGTCTTTATGAAATAAAGTCATTTTGGCTATCTTCTAATTTGGGTTACATTGCTATGTTATATATATCGTCACCTTGGCTACATTGGGAAGATGATTTTTTTATACGTGGTATATTGTCACTTTTTAATCGTACATATTCCGTTATAAGTGATATATTATCATGGTACCCATATCATTAAGGTGAAAATATTGGCAAGGCGACTATATTGTCTTTTGACTGTAAGCTTATGATAACAATATAGGTACCCTCATATATAGGCAACATGAAAAGACAATCACCCCCTTGTAATGTAACAAAAAATAACAAATAGCCATCATGGCAATATATTCATTTAACAATATAGCCACCATGGTAATTTATTTAGCATATCAATATAATCTTATTGGAAATATAACTACCATGACCATATAGACACGATGACAATACAACCACCAAGACATTACAGGAACCATGACATTACATTATGACAATATAGCCACCAATTCAACAAATCATTTGACAGTATATATATTATGGCAACAGTCAGCATAACAATACACAGACAAGTGGAATATAATCGACATAACAAAATGATTATATTATGAAAACATAGCCACTCTGCCACTATGGCTTCCAGTGGAATATAGCCAACATAATAATACATATACAATGACTTTCCTGAAACCATAGCAATATAGCATATCACGACAATGTAGTCCCCTAATGATTTAATGAAAATGAGAAACTCGTTTTATAATGATACATCCTGAAGGGCAAACCCAACACCAATATAAAATCTACCGTGAAAATGTAGTCACCATGACATTATACCCATCATGATGAAATAGACAACATGAAAATAAAGTTGTTTTGGCAAGATATCCAACATATCATTGTCATAATAACAATATAGTCAAAATGCCAATATATAGTTACAGGAATGTTTTAGTTATCATGATAATGTATCACTTACGCAAAAAAGCATGATTAAAAAATGAAAATATAGCAACCGTAAAAAAAAGATCATGTTGCTAATATAACCAGGGTGATGATATATATATGATAGAAATGTAACCAAAATAAGGAGATGGCCAAAATGACAGTATGTTCATAATGACAATAATTCCACTATGAAAATATATTCTCCATGACACTATAGGTACACTGACAGTAAAGCTATCTTCACAAAAGCGTAAAATCAAAATACAGCAAAGTACAATATAGCCACCATGACAATACAGCCAACTTGACAATAATATCACGATATAACTGAATCACCAGGACAATAGAGTCACCTTGACAGTAATCTTACAATGACTTTATGAATATCATGAAAATATGGCCCCCATGTCAAGATATTTCCTATGACAATTTAGCCATTATGAAAATATAGTCACGACGACAATCTATTCACTATGACAATAAAGCTACCATAATTATATAACTGATATGACAATATAATCAAAGCAAAAATATAGAAATATTCAACTTATATTCACAATGGCAATATAACCGCCTGACAATATAGATACTGTTAATAGATAGTCGTTTTCGGATCATAGCAAAAATATAGACTCCAGGACAATATAGTCTCTGTGAAAAAACAGTGACTCAGACAGGATTTATCATCATGATATGCTCATAAAATTATAGCTGTCATGGAATTGTAGTCAACATGAAAAAATTATCACAATTAAATAAAACGACATTACAATATAGTTACCATAATCATACACCAATCATGATTATATAATCAGCATGTTGACATAAACAAGATCATAGTGTAAAAACCATGACAATTTAATTGACTTGATGAGATGATATCCATTCACTTACACTTACAATACCACATAAGTTTTCATGAAAATATTATCATGATCATATAATCACAACCGTATTGTCACAAATTACAAAATATATCCCGAAAGACAAAATTAACCGTAACAATATAGCCATCAAGTTGATATAGCGACCAAGATAATGTAGCCATAACGGCTTCATATTGAAAGTTAGAATACAGCCACCATGCCATTGTCTTCACCATGACAATGTACCTACCATGAAAATATAGTAACCTTGACTGTGTAGCTACCATGATAAAATATATAATTGAAAAATATCCACAGCAAGAGTTTAGCTGCTAAAACACTATATCGCCATGGCAATATCGCCAAAATGTTATTATTGCCATCATGATAATATACCGCCAGGAAAGAAATATATATACCCACTACTCGACAATATAGCTATTCTGACAATATTGCCAACATGAAAAGACAGTCACCTCCTTGTTATATAACAAAAATGACAAATAGCCATCATGGCGATATAGTGATTTAACAATACAGCCACTATGGTAATATAGTTAGCATAACAATGTGATCTTAACGACAATGTAGCCAACATGACTATATAGTCACGTTGACAATACAACCACCGTGACAATACAGATAACATGACAGTTCCGTCTCTAAGACAATATTGCCATCAATTTGACAAATTATATGACAATATAGATATTATGGCAACATAGTCACCATGACAATATACTCAGAAATGCAATATAATCGCCATGATAAAATTGTCCATTGTACCATGAAAATATGGCCACCTACCGTTTTGGTTTCCATTGCAATGTACAAACAGTAATAAAAGATTTACCATGACAGTACTGAAACCATAACAGAATAGTATATCATGGCAATGTAGTCACCTGATAATTCAATCAAAATGACAATTTCTCTTCTATAATGGTATATCCTCAAGGGCAATATGAACTCAATTAAAAAAGATTCTACGAAAATACAGTCATTATGACATTATAAAAATCATGATAAAAAGTCACCATGAAAATATAGTTATCTTGGCAATAGAGCCACTGTGACATTATATTCATAATGATAATATAGTCGCTATGACAATATTGTCAGCGAAAAAATTAAACTATCATGATAATATTTCGCTAATGACAAAGTGTGCATGAGTTAAATAATGACAATATATCACCTATAAAAAGATCACCTTGCCAATATAGCTAAGGTGACGATATATACATTATAGCAATATAACTTAAATGAAAAGATAGCCAAAATGACGGTATGGGCATAATGACAATACTTCCACTATGAAAATATGTTCCCCATGACACTATAGCGACACTGACAACAAAGCCATATTCATAAAAGAGCAACATTGAAAATACAGCAAACGAGAATATAGCCACCATCATAGTTCAGCCACCATGATAATAATATCACGATACAAATATCATCATGTCATTAGTCACCTTGATAATAAACTTACAATGACTATATAAATATCATGAAAATATAGCCTCCATGTCAATTGTCTGCCATGATAATCAGGTCATTATGATAATATAGTCATGACGGCAGTTGATTCATTATAACAATATAGCCACAGTGATCATATAACTGATGTGACAATACAGTCATAGAAGCAAAAAAGAAATATACAAATCATAGTCACTATGGCAGTATAACTACATGACAATATAGATACTGTGACAAATAGTCGCTTTTGAATCATAGCAAACATATAGCCAGCAGGACAACATAGTTTTTATGACAAAATAGCGACCAAGACAGGATATATCATTATAATATAGACACCTTGACAGTATAGACCATAAAACAACGTAACAATCCTGAAACTGTACCTGCCAAAACATTATATGTGTCATGAAATTTTAGCCAACATGACAAAATTATCATAATGAAATAACATCGGCATTACAATATAGTTACCATAGTCATAGACCAATCATGATCATATAATCAGCAGGTTGACGTAAACAATATCACAGTATAAAAACCATGACAGTATAAGTGACATAATGATATGATATCTATACACTTACACTTACTATACCAATGAAGCCGCCATGAATATATTGTTATCATGATCATATAATCAGAATAATATCGTAGGTAGTAACAAATAAATCCCCAACGACAAGATTAGTCATAGCAATATAGCCATCAACTTGTTATAGCGACCAAGATAATGTAGCGAGCATTGTATTGAGAATTACAATACAGCCACCGTGCGAATGTCGTCACCATAACAATATAGCTACTATGAAAATATAGTAACGTTGATAATGTAGCTGACATGAAAAAATATTCAAGAGAGAAAATACCCAAAATATAGCCACAACAAGAGTTTAGCTGCGGAGACGATATATCACCATGCCAATATCTCTAAAATGTTAGTATAGCCATCATGGCAATATATCAACAGAAAACATACTCATCACAACGATATAGCTAACTTGATAATATACTACTCTAACAATATAGGTAACATTAAAAGACAGCCACCTCGTTGAAATATAACAGAAAAAAAATGACAAATTGCCATCATGGCAATATGGTAACTAAACAATATAGCCATCATGGCAATATGGTAACCAAACAATATAGCCATCATGGCAATATGATTACCATAGCAATGTATTCTTAATGGCAATATAGTCACCATGTCCTTATAGTG
The DNA here is from genome assembly GCF_036320965.1 of Panulirus ornatus. NCBI lineage: Eukaryota > Metazoa > Arthropoda > Malacostraca > Decapoda > Palinuridae > Panulirus > Panulirus ornatus. The sequence continues at coordinate 5,018,573 of NC_092278.1, read as the reverse complement.
ACGATGACAATACAACTAACATGACACTACAGAAAACATCAAAATACAGTCTCTAAGACAATATTGCCACTAATTCAACAAGTCCAATGACAATATAGATATTATGGCAACACAATCACGATGACAATATACTCAGAAATGTTATATAATCGTCATAATAAAATGATATTACCATGTAAATATAGTCACCCTGCCACTAAGGCTTCCATTACAGTGTAGCCAAAATAACAAAACATTCACCAAGACAGTACTGAAACCATAACAATACAGCATATCATGACAATGTAGTCACTTGATCATTTAATGAAAAATAAGAATTTCGCTTTTATTATGGTATAACCTCAGGGACTAAATTCTATACACCATTAAAAAGCTGCCATGAAAATACAGTCACTATGACATAAATATGATGATAGAATAGTGACCATGGCAATATAGCCACTCTGAGATTATAGTCATTATGACAATATAGTCGCTATTAAAATACTGTCACCTTAATAATAAAGTTATCAAAATGATATATCGCTTGTGACAAAATATGAATGATTAGAAAATGACAGTATAGCACCTATAAAAAAGATCATCTTGCCACAATATTCAAGGTGACGATATATACATCATAGCAACGTAAAGAAAAAGAGATGATAACCAGAACGACGGTATGTTCATAATGACAATACTGCAACTATGAAAATATGTTCCCCACGATTCTCCAGCTTCACTGACAATAAAGCCATCTTCACAAAAAGAGTACTATTGAAAAAATAACAAACTACTATACAGCCATCAAGACAGTATAGAAACCATGACAATAATCTCTCGACATAAATCAATCTCCAGGACATTAGCGTCACCTTGATAATGAATATACAATGAGTACATGAACATCATGAAAATATGGCGTCCATATATATATATATATATATATATATATATATATATATATATATATATATATATATATATATATATATATATATATATATATATATATATATATATATATATATATATATATATATATATATATATATAAGTTTCAGTTTTCTAAATTGTTTCTTACATTTTTCACATGTATATATATGTATATGTGTGTGTGTGTGTGTATGTGCGTGTCAGTGTGTATGTGTGTGTATGTGTATATATATATGTATATTATCCCTGGGGATAGGGGTGAAAGAATACTTCCCACGCATTCCTCGCGTGTCGTACAAAGCGACTAGAGGGGACAGGAGCGGGGGGCCAGAAATCCTCCCCTCCTTGTATTTTTTAACTTTCTAAAATGGGAAACAGAAGAAGGAGTCACGCGGAGAGTACTCATCCTCCTCGAAGGCTCAGATTGGGGTGCCTAAATGTGTGTGGATGTAACCAAGATGTGAAAAAAGGAGAGGTAGGTAGTATGTTTGAGGAAGGGAACCTGGATGTTTTGGCTCTGAGTGAAACGAAGCTCAAGGGTAAAGGGGAAGAGTGGTTTGGGAATGTCCTGGGAGTAAAGTCAGGGTTTAGTGAGAGGACAAGACCAAGGGAAGGAGTAGCAGTACTCCTGAAACAGGAGTTGTGGAAGTATGTGATAGAATGTGAGAAAGTAAATTCTCGATTAATATGGGTAAAACTGAAAGTTGATGGAGAGAGATGGGTGATTATTGGTGCATATGCACCTGGGCATGAGAAGAAAGATCATGAGAGGCAAGTGTTTTGGGAGCAGCTGAATGAGTGTGCTAGTGGTTTTGATGCACGAGACCGGGTTATAGTGTTGGGTGATTTGAATGCAAAGGTGAGTAATGTGGCAGTTGAGGGAATAATTGGTATACATGGGGTGTTCAGTGTTGTAAATGGAAATGGTGAAGAGCTTGTAGATTTATGTGCTGAAAAAGGACTGATGATTGGGAATATCTGGTTTAAAAAGCGAGATATACATAAGTATACTTATGTAAGTAGGCGAGATGGCCAGAGAGCGTTATTGGATTACGTGTTAATTGACAGGCACGCGAAAGAGAGACTTTTGGATGTTAATGTGCTGAGAGGTGCAACTGGAGGGATGTCTGATCATTATCTTGTGGAGGCTAAGGTGAAGATTTGTATGGGTTTATCAGAAAAGAAGAGTGAATGTTGGGGTGAGGAGGGTGGTGAGAGTAAATGAGCTTGCGAAGGAGACTTGTGTGAGGAAGTACCAGGAGAGACTGGGTACAGAATGGAAAAAGGTGAGAACAATGAAATTAAGGGGAGTGGGGGAGGAATGGGATGTATTTAGGTAATCAGTGATGGATTGCGCAAAAGATGCTTGTGGCATGAGAAGAGTGGGAGGTGGGTTGATTAGAAAGGGTAGTGAGTGGTGGGATGAAGAAGTAAGAGTGTTAGTGAAAGAGAAGAGAGAGGCATTTGGACGATTTTTGCAGGGAAAAAATGAAATTGAGTGGGAGACGTATAAAAGAAAGAGACAGGAGGTCAAGAGAAAGGTGCAAGGGGTGAAAAAAAGGGCAAATGAGAGTTGGGGTGAGAGAGTATCATTAAATTTTAGGGAGAATAAAAAGATGTTCTGGAAGGAGGTAAATAAAGTGCGTAAGACAAGGGAGCAAATGGGAACTTCAGTGAAGGGCGCAAATGGGGAGGTGATAACAAGTAGTGGTGATGTGAGGAGATGGAGTGAGTATTTTGAAGGTTTGTTGAATGTGTTTGATGATAGAGTGGGAGATATAGGGTGTTTTGGTCGAGGTGGTGTGCAAAGTGCGAGGGTTAGGGAAAATGAGTTGGTAAACAGAGAAGAAGTAGTAAAAGCTTTGCGGAAGATGAAAGCCGGCAAGGCAGCAAGTTTGGATGGTATTGCAGTGGAATTTATTAAAAAAGGGGGTGACTGTATTGTTGACTGGTTGGTAAGGTTATTTAATGTATGTATGACTCATGGTGAGGTGCCTGAGGATTGGCGGAATGCGTGCATAGTGCCATTGTACAAAGGCAAAGGGGATAAGAGTGAGTGCTCAAATTACAGAGGTATAAGTTTGTTGAGCATTCCTGGCAAATTATATGGGAGGGTATTGATTGAGAGGGTGAAGGCATGTACAGAGCATCAGATTGGATAAGAGCAGTGTGGTTTCAGAAGTGGTAGAGGATGTGTGGATCAGGTGTTTGCTTTGAAGAATGTATGTGAGAAATACTTAGAAAAGCAAATGGATTTGTATGTAGCATTTATGGATCTGGAGAAGGCATATGATAGAGTTGATAGAGATGCTCTGTGGAAGGTATTAAGAATATATGGTGTGGGAGGCAAGTTGTTAGAAGCAGTGAAAAGTTTTTATCGAGGATGTAAGGCATGTGTACGTGTAGGAAGAGAGGAAAGTGATTGGTTCTCAGTGAATGTAGGTTTGCGGCAGGGGTGTGTGATGTCTCCATGGTTGTTTAATTTGTTTATGGATGGGGTTGTTAGGGAGGTGAATGCAAGAGTTTTGGAAAGAGGGGCAAGTATGAAGTCTGTTGGGGATGAGAGAGCTTGGGAAGTGAGTCAGTTTTTGTTCGCTGATGATACAGCGCTGGTGGCTGATTCATGTGAGAAACTGCAGAAGCTGGTGACTGAGTTTGGTAAAGTGTGTGAAAGAAGAAAGTTAAGAGTAAATGTCAATAAGAGTAAGGTTATTAGGTACAGTAGGGTTGAGGGTCAATTCAATTGGGAGGTGAGTTTGAATGAAGAAAAACTGGAGGAAGTGAAGTGTTATAGATATCTGGGAGTGGATCTGGCGGCGGATGGAACCATGGAAGCGGAAGTGGATCATAGGGTTGGGGAGGGGGCGAAAATTCTGGGAGCCTTGAAAAGTGTGTGGAAGTCGAGAACATTATCTTGGAAAGCAAAAATGGGTATGTTTGTAGGAATAGTGGTTCCAACAATGTTGTATGGTTGCGAGGCGTGGACTATGGATAGAGTTGTGCGCAGGAGGATGGATGTGCTGGAAATGAGATGTTTGAGGACAATGTGTGGTGTGAGATGGTTTGATCGAGTAAGTAACGTAAGGGTAAGAGAGATGTGTGGAAATAAAAAGAGCGTGGTTGAGAGAGCAGAAGAGGGTGTTTTGAAATGGTTTGGTCACATGGAGAGAATGAGTGAGGAAAGATTGACCAAGAGGATATATGTTTCGGAGGTAGAGGGAACGAGGAGAAGAGGGAGACCAAATTGGAGGTGGAAAGATGGAGTGAAAAAGATTTTGTGTGATCGGGGCCTGAACATGCAGGAGGGTGAAAGGAGGGAAAAGAATAGAGTGAATTGGAGCGATGTGGTATACCGGGGTTTACGTGCTGTCAGTGGATTGAATCAAGGCAAATGTATGGGGGTGGGTTGGGCCATTTCTTTCGTCTGTTTCCTTGCGCTACCTCGCAAACGCCGGATACAGCGACAAAGCAAAAAAAAAAAATATATATATATATATATATATATATATATATATATATATATATATATATATATACATATATATATATATATTTATCGTGAAAATATAGACTCCATATGAATATCTTTAAAGTGACAGTTTCGCCATTCTGATAATATAGTCAAGACGCTAATATATTCACCATAACAATAAAACCACCATGATCACATAAATGATATGGCAATATAGTCAACGCAACAATAAACGCATTTATAAATTATATCCACTCTGAGAATACAGCCACATGAAAAAATAGATACTGTGACAAAATAGTCATTTTTGGATCATAGCAAACATATAGCGTCCAAGAGAATATAGTCTCTATGACAAAATAGCGAAGAAGACAGGATTTATCATCACAATACAGTCACCTTGACAGTATAGCCAATAAAACAGTGGAACAACCATGAAAATGTACCTACCATAACAATATAGCTTACATGAAAATATAGTTACTATGACAAATTCATTACAATGAAATACAAACGACATGACATTATTGTTTCGATAATCATACACCAATCATGATCATATAAGATAAAACCTTCAAATCAAAGCAAGGGTAGCGACAACGCAGGGAGGAATAGCTACAACCTAGCTCTGAAAGACGACAGCAGCTCAGTACACCTCGGTAGCTGGTGCGCGACTGTCATCAGGTGACTACATTGTCATGATATGCTATATTGTCATGGTTTCAGTACTGTCGTTGTGAGTGTATTATTATGTTAGCTATATTGCAGTGGCAGGGTTTCTATATCGGTTATATTCCAGTTATGATTACACGGTTATGGTAACTATATTGCCATGGTGACTATATTGATAGGTGACTACACTAAATTGCCATGAGAGCTATTTTTCATTTTTGTTATACTGTAAGGAGGTGACTGTCTTTTTATATTGAATATTTTCATGGTTGGATCATTTTGTTATGACGATTTTATTGTATTTGTGAGTATATTCTCATGGTTACTGTGTTGCCGTAATTTCTATATGGTCCTGGACACTACATATCCTGAAATCTATAATGTCATATCAGTTATATGATCATGGTAGCTTTATTGTCATAGTGAATATCTTGTCGTAGTGACTATATTATCATAATGGCTAAGTTGTCATAGGAAATATGTTGACATGAGGGCTATATTTTCATGATATTCATAAAGTCATTGAAAGATTACTATCAAGGTGACTCTAATAGCCTGGCGATTGATGTATATCGTGACATTATTGTCACGAAAGCTGCATTGTCATGGTGGCTATATTGTCGTTTCCTGCATTTTCAATGTTACTCTTTTGTGAAGATTGCTTTATTGTCATTGTAGCTATAGTGTCATGGTTAATGTATTTTCGTAGTAGCAGTATTGTCATTATGAACATATCGTCATTTTGGCTATCTGCTCATTTTGGTTACATTGCGAAGATTTACATATCGTCACCTTGGCTATATTGGCAAGGTGATCTCTTTATAGTTGCTATATTGTCATTTTTTTTAATCATGTATATTTTTTCATGACTGATACATTATCTTGATAACTATATCATTAAAGTGACAGTATATTGTCATGGTGACTATATTGTCATTATGACTACAATCTCTTAGTGGCTATATTGCTAAGATAACTACATGTGACTACATTTTCATTGTAGCTTATTTAATGGTGTTGACTTACCCTTGAAGATATATCATTATAAAAACGAATATTTCATTTTGTTTAAATTATGAGGTGAATACATTATCATGATATGCTATATTGTTATAGTTTCACTACTGTCATAGTGAATGTACATTATGTTGGCTACATTACAATGGAAGCCATAGTGGCAGGGTAGCTATACTTTCATGGTATGATCATTTTGTTATTAGTAGTTTATTGTATTTTTGAATATATTGTCATGGAGACTATGTTGACATAATTTCTATATTGTCAGTTGATTTATTAAATTGATGGCAATATTGTCATAGAGACTGTATTGTCATGTTGCCTGTATGGTCATCATGGTTGTCTTGCCATCGTGACTCTATGGTCATGATGGCTATACTCTCGTTAAGATTACATTCTTATGGCAACTATATTGCCATCATGGCTTTTGTCAGAGTAGCTATATTGTTAAGTTAGCTATCTTATTATGGTGGTTTTTTTTTTCCTTTTGGTATATTGCCATGATGGCTATACTAGAATTTTGGCAAGATTAGCATGGTGATATAGTGTTCGCAGCCCAACTGTTGTTTTGGACATTTTTTCATGGGAATACATTATCATGGTATCTACATTTTCAAGGTTACTATATTTCTTGCTAGCTACATTGTAACGATGACGATATTGGAATGGCGGGTGTATTGTTATGTTCAATATAACGCCATCCTGGCTACATTATCTTGGTCGCTATATCAACTTGATGGGTATATTGCTTCGGTCAATTTCATCTTTGGGGATGTATTTTGTCTTTACCTACAATTTGGTTGTGAATATATGATCATGATAATATTTCTATGACTGCTTATTTGGCATCTTGAGTGTATCTGTCTGGATATCATATTATCATGTAACTTAGTCTGTCATGCTTTTAAACGGTGATGGTGCTTATGTGAAAATGCTGATTACATTATCATCATTAATGTATGATTATTGTAACTATATAGCAATGGCAATATCTATTTTGATCATTTCGGTATGTTGACTTCATTTTGATAGTAGTTATATTGGTATGGCAGGTACACATTCATGGTTCCGACATTTTTTATGGGCTATACTGTCAAGGCGGCTCTATAGTATTAATAAATTCTGTTTTGGACGCTATTGTCTCCTGGACACTATATACTTTAGAGGCTATATGTTTCCTATGATCCGAAAGCGACTATTTTGTCACGGTATATATATTGTCTGGTGGCTATATTGACGTTGTGAACATATTCTTAATGTTTCTTTAATGTTGCGTTGACTATATTGTTATATCAGTTATATGGCCATGGTGGCTTTGTTGTTATAGTGAATATATTGTAGTTGTGACTATACTATCATAATGGCTAAATTGTCACGGGGAATATGTTGATATGGATGCTATATTCTCATGATACTTTTATGGTAATTGTAAAAATGTTTTCAAGTTTACTCTAATATCACAGTGATTGATTTATGTTGTAACATTATTGTTATGGTGGCTGTACAATCATGGTGGCTATTTTGTCGTTTGATGCGTTTTCATTGTTACTATTTAGTGAATATGGCTTTAATGTCAGTGTAGCTATACTTTCATTGGGAACAAATTTTCATAGTGACGCAATTGTCATTATGAAATAAAGTCATTTTGACTATCTTCTAATTTGGGTTACATTGCTATGTTATATATATCGTCACCTTGGCTATATTGGGAAGGTGATTTTTTTTATAGGTGGTATATTGTCATTTTTTAATCGTGCATATTCTGTTATAAGCGATATATTATCATGATACCCATATCATTAAGGTGAAAATATTGGCATGGCGACTATATTGTCTTTATGACTGTATTCTTATGATAAAAATATAGGTACCCTGATATTTAGGCAACACGAAAAGACAATCACCCCCTTGTAATGTAACAAAAAATAACAAATAGCCATCATGGCAATATATTCATTTAACAATATAGCCGCCATGGCAATATACTTACCATATCAATATAATCTTAATGGATATGACTACCATGACCATATAGACACGATGACAATACAACCACCAAGGCAATACATGAACCATGACATTACATTATGACAATATAGCCACCAATTCAACAAATCAAATGACAGTATCGATATTATGGCAACAGTCACCATGACAATATACACACAAGTGGAATATAATCGACATAACAAAATGATTATATTATGAAAATATAGCCACTCTGCTACTATGGCTTCCATTGGAATATAACCAACTTAGTAATACATATACAATGACATTCCTGAAACCATAACAATATAGCATATCACGACAATGTAGTCCCCTAATGATTTAGTCAAAATGAGAATCTCGTTTTATAATGATACATCCTCAAGGGCAAACCCAACGCTAATATAAAAGCTACCGTGAAAATGTAGTCACCATGACATTATAACCATCATGATGAAATAGACACCATGACAATAAAGTTACTTTGGCAAGATATCCAACATGATATCATTGTCATAATAGCTATATAGTCAAAATGCTAATATATAGTTACCGGAATGTTATAGTTATCATGATAATGTATCACTTAAACAAAAAATGCATGATTAAAAAAATGAAAATATAGCAACCGTAAAAAAAGATCACGTTGCTAATATAGCCAAGGTGATGATATATATATGATAGAAATGTAACCAAAATAAGGAGATGGCCAAAATGACAGTATGTTCATAATGACAATAATTCCACTATGAAAATATATTCTCCTTGACACTATAGGTACACTGACAGTAAAGCTATCTTCACAAAAGCGTAAAATTAAAATACAGCAAACTACAATATAGCCACCATGACAATACAGACATCTTGACAATAATATCACGATATAACTCAATCACCAGGACAATAGAATCACCTTGACAGTAATCTTACAATGACTTTATAAATATCATGAAAATATAGCCCCCATCTCAAGATATTTTATATGGCAATTTAGCCATTATGAAAATATTGTCACGACGACCATCTATTCACTATGACAATAAAGCTACCATGATCATATAACTGATATGACAATATAATCAAAGCAAAAATATAGAAACATTCAACTTATATTCACAATGGCAATATAACCACCTGACAATATAGATACTGTTAATAGATAGTCGTTTTCGGATAATAGCAAAAATATAGACTCCAGGACAATATAGTCGCTGTGAAAAAACAGTGACTCAGACAGGATTTATCATCATGTTATGCTCATAACATTATAGCTGTCATGGAATTGTAGTGAACATGAAAAAATCATCACAATGAAATAAAACGACATTACAATATAGTTACCATAATCATACACCAATCATGATTATATAATCAGCAGGTTGACATAAACAAGATCATAGTGTAAAAACCATGACAATTTAAGTGACATGATGAGATGATATCCATTCACTTACACTTATAATACCACATAACTTTTCATGAAAATATTATAATGATCATATAATCACAACAGTATTGTCACTAATTACAAAATATATCCCGAAAGACAAAATTAACCATAACAATATAACCATCAAGTTGATATAGGGACCAAGATAATGTAGCCAGGACGGCATCATATTGAAAGTAAGAATACAACCACCATGCCAATGTCTTCACCATGACAATGTAGCTACCATGAAAATATAGTAAGCTTGACTATGTAGCTACTATGAGAAAATATACAATTGAAAAATATCCACAAAAAGAGTTTAACTGCTAAAACACTATATCGCCATGCCAATATCGCCAAAATGTTATTATTGCTATCATGATAATATACCGCCAGAAAAAAAATCTATATACCCACTACTCGACAATATAGCTATTCTGACAATATTGCCAACATGAAAAGAGAGTCACCTCCTTGTTATATAACAAAAATGACAAATAGCCATTATGGCGATATAGTGATTTAACAATACAGCCACTATGGTAATATAGTTAGCATAACAATGTGATCTTAACGACAATGTAGCCAGCATGACTATATAGTCACGTTGAAAATACAACCACCGTGACAATACAACCACCGTGACAATACAGATAACATGACAGTACCGTCTCTAAGACAATATTGCCATCAATTTGACAAATTATATGACAATATAGATATTATGGCAACATAGTCACCATGACAATATACTCAGAAATGCAATATAATCGCCATGATAAAACTATCCTACCATGAAAATATAGCCACCTACCATTTTGGTTTCCATTGCAATGTAGAAACAGTAATAAAAGATTTACCATGACAGTACTGAAACCATAACAGTATAGCATATCATGGCAATGTAGTCACCTGATAATTTAATCAAAATGACAATTTCTCTTCTATAATGGTATATCCTCAAGGCCAATATCAGCACCATTAAAAAAGCTTTTACGAAAATACAGTCATTATGACATTATAAAAATCATGATAAAAAAGTCACCATGACAATATAGTTATCTTGGCAATATAGCCACTGTGACATTATAGTCTCAATTTATAATATAGTCGCTATGACAATATTGTCACCATAAAAATATAATCATCATGATAAGATTTCGCTTATGACAAAGTATGCAAGAGTTAAATAATGATAATATATCACCTATAAAAAGATCACCTTACCAATATAGCTAAGGTGACGATATATACATTATAGCAATGTAACTAAAATGAAAAGATAGCCAAAATGACGGTATGGTCATAATGACAATACTGCCTCTATGAAAATATGTTCCCCATAACACTATAGCTACACTGGCAACAATGCCATATTCAGAAAAGAGGAACATTGAAAATACAGTAAACGAGAATATAGCCACCATCATATTTCAGCCACCATGATAATAATGTCACGGTATAAGTCATCACCATTTCATTAGTCACCTTGATAATAAACTTGCAATGACTATATAAATATCATGAAAATATAGCCTGCATGTCAATATGTCTGCCATGATAATCTGGCCATTATGATAATATAGTCATGACGGCAATTTATTCACTATAACAATATAGCCACAGTGATCATATAACTAATGTGACAATAAAGTCAAAGAAGCAAAAAAGAAATATACAAATCATATTCACTATGGCAGTATAACTACATGACAATATTGATACTGTGACAAATAGTCTGTTTTGAATCATAGCAAACATACAGCCGGCAGGACAACATAGTCTCCATGACAAAATAGCGACCAAGACAGGACATATCATTATAATATAGACACCTTGACAGTATAGACCATAAAACAATGTAAGAATCATGAAACTGTACTTGCCAAAACATTATAGATGTCATAAAATTTTAGTCAACATGACAAAATTATCATAATGAAATATCATCGGCATTACAATATAGTTACCATAATCATAGACCAATCATGATCATATAATCAGCAGGTTGACATAAACAATATCACAGTATAAAAACCATGACAGTATAAGTGACATACACTTACACTTACAATACCAAAGAGGCCGCCATGAATATATTGTTATCATATTCATATAATCACAACAATATTGTAGGTAGTGACAAATATATCTCCAACGACAAAATTAATCATAGGAATAGAGCCATCAACTTGTTATAGCGACCAAGATAATGTAGCGAGTATTGTATTGAGAATTACAATACAGCCACCGTGCCAATATCCTCACCATGACAATATAGCTACCATGAAAATATAGTAACGTTGATAATGTAGCTGCCATGGCAAAATATTCAAGATAGAAAATAACCAAAAGATAGCCACAACAAGAGTTTAGCTGGTAAGACGATATATCACCATGCCAATATCTCTAAAATGTTAGTATAGCCATCATGGCAATATATCAACAGAAAAAATACTCATCACAACGATATAGCTAACTTGACAATATACTACTCTGACAATATAGGTAACATTAAAAGACAGTCACCTACTTGAAATATAAAAAAAAAAAATGACAAATAACCATCATGGCAATATGTTAACCAAACAATACAGCCATCATGGCAATATGATTACCATAGCAATGTATTCTTAATGGCAATATAGTCACCATGTCCTTATAGTCACGATTACAATACAACTACCATGACAATACAGAAAAAATCAAAATACAGTCTCTAAGACAATATTGCCACTAATTCAACAAGCTAATTGATAATATAGATATTATGGCAACATAATGACGATGACAATATACTCAGAAATGTTATATAATCTTCATAATAAAATGATCCTACCATGAAAATATTGTCACCCTGCCACTATGGCTTCCATTATAATATAGCCACAATAACAAAACATTCACCACGACAGTACTGAAACCATAACAATATAGCATATGATGACAATGAAGTCACTTGATCATTTAATGAAAAATAAAAATTTCGCTTCTATTATGGTATATCCTCAGGGACAAAATTTTATACATCATTAAAAAGTTGCCATGAAAATACAGTCACTATGACATAAATATCATGATAAAATAGTGACCATGGCAATATAGACACTCTGAGATTATAGTCATTATGACAATATAGTCGCTATTAAAATACTGTAGCCTTAATAATAAAGTTTTCAAAATGATATATCGCTTGTGACAAAATATGCATGATTAGAAAATGACGGTAAAGCACCTATAAAAAAGATCACCTTGCCACTATAGTCAAGATGACGATATATACATCATAGCAACGTAAAGAAAAAGAGATGATAACCAGAACGACGGTATGTTCATAATGACAATACTGCAACTATGAAAATATGTTCCCCACGATTCTCCAGCTTCACTGACAATAAAGCCATCTTCACAAAAAGAGTACTATTGAAAAAATAGCAAACGACTATACAGCCATCAAGACACTACAGCCACTATGACAATAATCTCTCGATATAAATCAATCGCCAGGACATTAGCGTCACCTTGATAATGAATATACAATGAGTACATGAACATCATGAAAATATAGCGTCCATATAAATATATTTGTCGTGAAAATATAGCCTCCATATGAATATCTTTAAAGTGACAGTTTCGCCATTCTGATAATATAGTCAAGACGCTAATATATTCACCATAACAATAAAGCCACCATGATCATATAAATGATATGATAATATAGTCAACGCAACAATAAACGTATTTATAAATTATATCCACTCTGAGAATACAGCCACATGAAAATATAGATACTGTGACAAAATAGTCATTTTTGGATCATAGCAAACATATAGCGTCCAAGAGAATATAGTCTCTATGACAAAATAGCGAAGAAGACAGGATTTATCATCACAATACAGTCACCTTGACAGTATAGCCAATAAAACAGTGGAACAACCATGAAAATGTACCTACCAAAGCAATATAGCTTACATGAAAATATAGTCACTATGACAAATTCATTACAATGAAATACTAACGATATCACATTATGGTTTCGATAATCATACACTAATCATGATCATATAAGATAAAACCTTCAAAACAAAGCAAGGGTAGCGACAACGCAGGGAGGAATAGCTACAACCTAGCTCTGAAAGACGACAGCAGCTCCGTACACGTCGGTAGCTGGTGCGCGACTGTCATCTGGTGACTACATTGTCATGATGTGCTATATTGTCATGGTTTCAGTACTGTCGTAGTGAATGTATTATTATGTTAGCTATATTGCAGTGGCAGGGTGGCTAAATTTTCATGGTAGGATGATTTTGTTATCGCCGTTATATTGCATTTGTGATAATACTGTCATGGTGACTGTGTTCCAGTAATATCTATATTATCATTTGATTTGTTGAAGCGATTGCAATATTGTCGTAGAGACTCTAATGTTATTTTGCCTGTATTGTCATGATGGTTGCATGTCATCTTGACTATATAGTCATGTTGGTTATATTCCATTTATGATTATATGGTTATGGTAACTATATTGCCATTGTGACTATATTGATAGGTGACTACACTACATTGCCATGATAGCTATTTTTCATTTTTGTTATACTGTAAGGAGGTGACTGTCTTTTTATATTGAATATATTATCAGGGTAGCTATATTGTTAAGTTAGCTATATCATTGTGGTGCTTATTTATTTTTTCTGGTGGTATATTGCCATGATGCCTAGACTAACATTTTGGCGATATTGGCATGGTGATATAGTGTCTTAGCAAATAAACTGTTATTGTGGATATGTTCCATGGGATTTTATTATCATAGTAGCTACATTGTCAATGTTACTATATTTTCATGGTAGCTCCATTGACATGGTGACGATATTGCCATTGTGGCTGTATTGTTATTTTCAATATAATGCCATCCTAACTACATTATCTTGGTCGCTATATTTGCTTGCTGGCTATATTCCTATGGTTAATTTTATCGTTGGGGATATATTTTGTCATTAACTACAATTTTGTTTTAATCATATGATCATGATAACAATATTTTCATGGCGGATTATTTGGTAATGTGAGTGCAAGTGTATGGATATCATATTATCATGTCACTATATTGTCATAATTTTTATACTGTGATGGTGTTTATGTTAGCCTCCTAATGATATTATCATGATTGGTATATGATTATGGTAACTAAATTGTAATGGCGATTATATTTCATTGAGACAATTTTGTCATGTTGCCTGCATTTTCATGGTAGCTATATTGTTATGGGAGGTACATTTTCATTGTTGTTTCATTGTTTTATCGGCTATACTGTCAAGGTGACTATATCTTAATTAGAAATCTTGTCTTGATCGCTATTTTGTCATGGACACTATATTGTCCTGGAGCCTATATGTTTGCTGTGATCCAAAAGAGACTATTTTGTCACTCCATCATTATAGTCAGGTGCTTATATTGCCATAATGAATATAGTTTGAAGGCTTCCTTATTGTTGCGTTGACTGTATTGTCATATCACTTATATGATCATGGCTATATTGTTATAGTGAATATATTGCCGTCTTAACTTTATGATCATATTGGCTAAATTGTCATGGTAAGTATGTTGACATGGAAGCATTATTTTCATGATGTTTATATAGTCAGTGAATTATATCGTGACATTACTGTCATAGTGGCTGTACTTTCATGGTGGCTATATAGTCTTCTGCTGTATTTTCACTGTTACTCTTTTGTGAAGATTGCTTTATTGTCATTGTAGCTCTAGTGTCATGGGGGATATATTTTCATAGCAGCAGTATTGTCATTATGAACATACCGTCATTTTGGCTATCTACTCATTTTGGTTATATTGCGAAGATTTACATATCGTCACCTTGGCTATATTGTCAAGGTGATCTCTTTTTTGGTTGCTATGTTGTCATTTTTTTTAGTCATGCATATTTTTTCATAAGCGATACATTATCGTGGTAACTTTACTATTAAGGTGACAGTATATTGTCATTGTGACAATGTTGACAATATGACTATAATCTCTTAGTGGCTACATTACTAAGATAACTATACTGTCATGATGACTATTTCATGATGATGGTTATAATGACAGTTTGACTGAATTTTCACTGTAGCATATTTAATGGTGTTGATTTTGCCCTTGAAAATATATCATAAAAGCGAGAATTTCCTTTTTTTTAAATTATTATGTGAATATATTGCCATGATATGGGATATTGTTATAGTTTCAGTATTGTCATGTTGAATGTATATTACGTTGGTTACATTACAATTAAAGTCATAGTGGCAGGGTAACAATATTTTCATGGTTGGATCATTTTGTTATGACGATTTTATTGTATTTGTGAGTATATTCTCATGGTTACTGTGTTGCCGTAATTTCTATATTGTCCTGGACACTACATATCCTGAAATCTATATTGTCATATTAGTTATATGATCATGGTAGCTTTATTGTCATAGTTAATATCTTGTCGTCGTGACTATATTATCATAATGGCTTAATTGTCATAGGAAATATGTTGATGTGAGGGCTACATTTTCATGATATTCATAAAGTCATTGAAAGATTACTATCAAGGTGACTCTAATAGCCTGGCGATTGATGAATATCGTGACATTATTGTCACGATAGCTGCATTGTCATAGTGGCTATATTGTCGTTTCCTGTATTTTCAATGTTACTCTGTTGTGAAGATTGCTTTATTGTCATTGTAGCTATAGTGTCATGGGGAATGTATTTTCGTAGTAGCAGCATTGTCATTATGAATATATCGTCATTTTGGCTATCTGCTCATTTTGGTTACATTGCGAAGATTTACATATCGTCACCTTGGCTATATTGGCCAGGTGATCTCTTTATAGTTCCTATATTGTCATTTTTTTTTAATCATGTATATTTTTCATGAGTGATACATTATCTTGATAACTATATCATTAAAGTGACAGCATATTGTCATGGTGACTATATTGTCATCATGCTACAATCTCTTATTGGCTATATTGCTAAGATAACTACATGTGACTATATTTTCATTGTAGCTTATTTAATGGTGTTGATTTACCCTTGGAGATATATCATTATAAAAACGGATATTTCATTTTGTTTAAATCATGAGGTGAATACATTGTCATGATATGTTATATTATTATAGTTTCAGTACTGTCATGGTGAATGTATATTATGTTGGCTACATTACAATGGAAGCCATAGTGCCGGGGTGGCTATATTTTCATGGTTTGATCATTTTGTTATTAGTATTTTATTGTATTTTTGAATATATTGTCGTGGTGACTGTGTTGCCATAATTTCTATATTGTCATTTGATTTCTTAAATTGATGGCAATATTGTCATAGAGACTGTATTGTCATGTTGCCTGTATGGTTATCATGATTGTCTTGTCATCGTGACTTTTTGGTGATGATGGCTATACTGTCATTAAGATTACATTCTTATGGTAACTATATTGCCATCATGACTTTTTGTCAGAGTAGCTATATTGTTAAGTTAGCTATCTTATCGTGGTGGGTATTTCTTTTCCTTTTGGTATATTGCCATGATGGCTATAGTAGAATTTTAGCAAGATTAGCATGGTGATATAGTGTTCGCAGCCCAACTGTTGTTTTGGACATTTTTTCAGGGGAATACATTATCATGGTACCTACATTTTCAAGGTTACTATATTTCATGCAAGCTACATTGTAAAGATGACGATATTGGCATGGCGGGTGTATTGTTATGTTCAATATAACGCCATCCTGGCTACATTATCTTGGTCGCTATATCAACTTGATGGCTATATTGCTACGGTCAATTTCATCGTTGGGGATGTATTTGGTCTTTACCTACAATTTGGTTGTGATTATATGATCATGATAATATTTCTATGACGGCTTATTTGGCATCTTGAGTGTATCTGTCTGGATATCATATCATGTAACTTGATCTGTCATGATTTTAAACGGTGATGGTGCTTATGTGAAAATGCTGATTACATTATCATCATTAATGTATGATTATTGTAACTATATAGCAATGGCAATATCTTTTTTGATCATTTTGGTATATTGACTTCATTTTGATAGTAGTTATATTGGTATGGCAGAAACATTTTCATGGTTCTGACATTGTTTTATGGGCTATACTGTCAAGGCGGCTGTATAGTATTGATAAATTCAGTTTTGGACGCTATTGTCTCCTGGACATTATATACTTTAGAGGCTATATGTTTCCTATGATCCGAAAGCGACTATTTTGTCACGGTATCTATATTGTCAGGTGGCTATATTGACGTTGTGAACATATTCTGAATGTTTCTTTAATGTTGCGTTGACAATATTGTTATATCAGTTATATGGCCAATGTGGCTTTGTTGTTATAGTGAAAATATTGTAGTTGTGACTATCCTATCATATTGGCTAAATTGTCATGCGAAATATGTTGATATGTATGCTATTTTCTCATGATACTTTTATTGTAATAGTAAAAATTTTCAAGTTTACTCTAATATCACAGTGATTGATTTATGTTGTAACATTATTGTTATGGAGGCTGAACAATCATGGTGGCTATATTGTCGTTTGATGCGTTTTCAATGTTAATATTTAGTAAATATGGCTTTAATGTCAGTGTAGCTATACTTTCATTGGGAACAAATTTTCATAGTGACGCAATTGTCATTATGAAATAGTCATTTTGGCTATCTTCTAATTTGGGTTACATTGCTATGTTATATATATCGTCACCTTGGCTATATTGGGAAGGTGATTTTTTTTAGAGGTGGTATATTGTCATTTTTTAATCGTGCATATTCTGTTATAAGCGATATATTATCATGATACCCATATCATTAAGGTGAAAATATTGACATGGCGACAATATTGTCTTTATGACTGTAATCTTATGATAACGATATAGGTACCCTCATATATAGGCAACAGGAAAAGACAATCACCCCCTTGTAATATAACAAAAAATAACAAATAGCCATCATGGCAATATATTCATTTAACAATATATCCACCATGGCAATATAGTTACCGTATCAATATAATCTTAATGGAAATATAACTACCACGACCATATAGACACAATGACAATACAACCACCAAGACAATACAGGAACCATGACATTACATTATGACAATATAGCCACCAATTCAACAAATCAAAAGACAGTATAGATATTATGGCAACAGTCACCATGACAATATACACACAAGTGGAATATAATCGACATAACAAAATGATTATATTATGAAAATATAATCTCTCTGCCACTATGCCTTCCATTGGAATATAGCCAACATAATAATATATATTCAATGACATTCCTGAAACCATAACAATATAGCATATCACGACAATGTAGTCCCCTAATGATTTAATCAAAATGAGAATCTCGTTTTATAATGATACATCCTCAAGGGCAAACCCAACACCAATATTAAAGCTACTGTGAAAATGTAGTCACCATGACATTATAACCATCATCATGAAATAGACACCATGACAATAAAGTTACTTTGGCAAGATATCCAACATGATATCATTGTCATGATAACAATATGGTCAAAATGCCAATATATAGTTAACGGAATGTTATAGTTATCATGATAATGTATCACTTACGACAAAAAATGCATGATTAAAAAAATGAAAATATAGCAACAGTAAAAAAAGATCATGTTGCTAATATAGCCAAGGTGATGATATATATATGATAGAAATGTAACCAAAATAAGGAGATGGCCAAAATGACAGTATGTTCGTAATGACAATAATCCCACTATGAAAATATATTCTGCATGACACTATAGGTACACTGACAGTAAAGCTATCTTCACAAAAGCGTAAAATCAAACTACAGCAAACTACAATATAGCCACCATGACAATAGAGCCATCTTGATAATAATATTACGATATAACTCAATCACCAGGACAATAGAGTCACCTTGACAGT
Organism: Panulirus ornatus; assembly: GCF_036320965.1. Lineage (NCBI taxonomy): Eukaryota > Metazoa > Arthropoda > Malacostraca > Decapoda > Palinuridae > Panulirus > Panulirus ornatus. The sequence goes on along the minus strand of NC_092278.1, from coordinate 4,999,100 downwards.
AATCTTACAATGAGTTCATGAATATCATGAAAATATAGCCCCTATGTCAAGATATCTGCTATGACAATTTAGCCATTATGAAAATATAGTCACGACGACAACCTATTCATAATGACAATAAAGCTACCATGATCATACAACCGATATGACAATATAATCAAAGCAAAAATATAGAACCAATCAACTTATATTCACAATGGCAATATAACCACCTGACAATATAGATAATGTTAATAGATACTCGTTTTCGGATTATAGCAAAAATATAGACTCCAGGACAATATAGAGTCTGTGAAAAAACAGTGATTCAGACAGGATTTATCATCATAATATGCTCATAACATTATAGCTGTTATGGAATTGTAGTCAACATGACAAAATTATCACAATGAAATAAAAAGACATTACAATATAGTTACCATAATCATACACCAATCATGATTATATAATCAGCAGGTTGACATAAACAAGATTATAGTGTAAAAACCATGACAATTTAAGTGACATGATGAGATGATGTCCATTCACTTACACTTACAATACCGCATAATTTTTCTGAAAACATTATCATGATCATATAATCACAACAGTATTGTCACTAATTACAAAATATATCCCGAAAGACAAAATCAACCATAACAATATAGATATCAAGTTGATATAGCGACCAAGATAATGTACCCAGTACGGCATCATATTGAAAGTAAGAATACAACCACCATGCCAATGTCTTCACCATGACAATGTAGCTACCATGAAAATATAGTAACCTTGAATATGTAGCTACCATGATAAAATATACAATTGAAAAATATCCACAACAAGAGTTTAGCTGCTAAAACACTATATCGCTATGCCGATATCGCCAAAATGTTATAATTGCAATCTTGATAATATACCGCCAGAAAAGAAATATATATACCCACTCCTCGAGAATATAGCTATTCTGACAATATTGCCAACATGAAAAGACAGTCACCTCCTTGTTATTTAACAAAAATGATAAATAGCCATCATGGCGTTATAGTGATTTAACAATACAGCCACTATGGTAATATAGTTACCATAACAATGTGATTCTAACGACAATGTAGAAAACATGACTATATAGTCACGTTGAAAATACAACCACCGTGACAATACAGATAACATGACAGTACCGTCTCTAAGACAATATTGCCATCAATTTGACAAATTGTATGACAATATAGATATTATGGCAACATAGTCACCATGAAAATATACTCAGAAATGCAATATAATCGCCATGATAAAATGATCCTACCATGAAAATATAGCCACCTACCATTTTGGTTTCCTTTGCAATGTAGAAACTGTAATAAATGATTTAGTATAGCATATCATGTATAGCATATCATGGCAATGTAGTCACAAAATAATTTGATTAAAATGACAATTTCTCTTCTATAATGGTATATCCTCAAGGGCAATATCAACTTCATTAAAAAAGCTTCTACGAAAATACAGTTATTATGACATTATAAAAATCATGATAAAAAAGTCACCATGATAATATAGTTATCTTGGCAGTATAGCCACTGTGACATTATAGTCATAATGACAATATAGTCGCAATGACAATATTGTCACCATAGAAATATAATTATCATGATAATATTTCGCTTTTGACAGTTAAACAGTTAAATAATGACAATATATCACCTATAAAAAGATCACCTTGCCAATATAGCTAAGGTGACGATATATACATTATAGCAATGTAACTAAAATGAAAAGATAGCCAAAATGACGGTATGGTCATAATGACAATACTGCTCCTATGAAAATATGTTCCCCATGACACTATAGCTACACTGACAACAAAGCCATATTCACAAAAGAACAACATTGAAAATAGAGCAAACGCGAATATAGCCACCATCATGTTTCAGCCACCATGATAATAATGTCACGATACTAATCATCTCCATGTCATTGGTCACCTTGATAATAAACTTACAATGACTATATAAATATCATGAAAATATAGCCTGCATGTCAACATGTCTGCATATGATAATCTGGCCATTATGATAATATAGTCATGACGGCAATTTATTCACTATAACAATATTGCCACAGTGATCATATAACGGATGTGACAATACAGTCAAAGAAGCAAAAAAGAAATATAAAATAATTTTCATTATGGCAGTATAACTACATGACAAATTAGATACTGTAACAAATAGTCGGTTTTGAATCATAGCAAACATATAGCCGGCAGGACAACATAGTCTCTATTATGAAATAGCGACCAAGACTGGATATATCATTATAATATAGACACCTTGACAGTATAGACCATAAAACAATGTACCAATCATGAAACTGTACCTGCCAAAACATTATAGATGTCATGAAATTTTAGTCAACATGACAAAATTATCATAATGAAATATCATCGGCATTACAATATAGTTACCATAATCATAGACCAATCATGATCATATAATCAACAGGTTGACATAAGCAATATCACAGTATAAAAACCATGACAGTATAAATGACATGATGATATGATATCCAGACACATACAATTACAATTCCAAAGAAGCCGCCATGAATATATTGTTATCATGATCATATAAGCACAACAATATTGTAGGTAGTGACAAATATATCCCCAACGACAAAATTAATCATATCAATATTGCCATCAACTTGTTATAGTGACCAAGATAATGTAGCGAGTATTGTATTGAGAATTACAATACAGCCACCGTGCCAATGTTGTCACCATGACAATATAGCTATCATGAAAATATAGTAACGTTGATAATGTAGCTGCCATGGCAAAATATTCAAGATAGAAAATACCCAAAAGATATCCAAAACAAGAGTTTAGCTGCTAAGAAGATATATCATCATGCCAATATCTAAAAAATGTTAGTATAGCCATCATGGCAATATATCAACAGGAAAAATCCTCATCACAACGATATAGCTAACTTGACAATATACTACTCTGACGATATAGGTAACATTAAAAGACAGCCACCTCCTTGAAATATAAAAGAAAAAAAATGACAAATAGCCATCATTGCAATATGGTAACTAAACAATATAGCCATTATGGCAATATGGTAACCAAACAATATAGCCATCATGGCAATATGATTACCATAGCAATGTATTCTTAATGGCAAGATAGTCACCATGTCCTTATAGTCACGATGACAATACAACTACCATTACAATACAGAAAACATCAAAAGACAGTCTCTAAGACAATATTGCCACTAATTCAACAAGTTAAATGACAATATAGATATTATGGCAACACAATCATGGTGACAATATACTCAGGAATGTTATATAATCGTCATAATAAAATGGTCCTACCATGAAAATATAGACACCCTGCCACTATGGCTTCCATTACAATATAGCCACAATAACAAAACATTCACCACGACAGTACTGAAACTATAACAATATAGCATATCATGACAATGTAATCACTTGATCATTTAATGAAAAAGAAAAATATCGCATCTATAATGGTATAACCTCAGGGACAAAATTTTATACACCATTAAAAAGCTGCCATGAAAATACAGTAACTATGACATAAATATAATGATAAAATAATGACCATGGCAATATAGCCACTCTGAGATTATAGTCATTATGACAATGTACTCGCTTTTGAAATACTATCACCTTAATAATAAAGTTTTCAAAATGATATATCGCTTGTGACAAAATATGCATGATTAGAAAGTGACAGTATAGCACCTATAAAAAAGATCACCTTGCCACTATAGTCAAGGTGACGATATATACATCATAGCAGCGCAAAGAAAAAGAGATGATAACCAGAACGACGGTATGTTCGTAGTGACAATACTGCAACTATGAAAATATGTTCCCCACGATTCTCCAGCTTCACTGACAGTAAAGCCATCTTCACAAAAAGAGTACCATTGAAAAAATAGCAAACGACTATACAGCCATCAAGACAGTACAGCCACCATGACAATAATCTCTCGATATAAATCAATCGCCAGGACATGAGCGTCAACTTGATAATGAATATACAATGAGTACATGAACATCATGAAAATATAGCGTCCATATAAATATATTTGTCGTGAAAATATAGCCTCCATATGAATATCTTTAAATTGACAGTTTCGCCATTCTGATAATATAGTCAAGACGCTAATATATTCACCATAACAATAAAGTCACCATGATCACATAAATGATATAACAATATAGTCAACGCAACCATAAACGCATTTATGACTTATATCCACTCTGAGAATACAGCCATATGAAAATATAGATACCGTGACAAAATAGTCATTTTTGGATCATACCAAACATATAGCGTTCAAGAGAATATAGTCTCTATGACAAAATAGCGAAGAAGACAGGATTTATCATCACAATACAGTCACCTTGACAGTATAGCGAATAAAACAGTGGAACAACCATGAAAATGTACCTACCATAACAATATAGCTTACATGAAAATATAGTTACTATGACAAATTCATTACAATGAAATACAAAAGATATCATATTATGGTTTCGACAATCATACACCAATCATAATCATATAAGATAAAACCTTCAAAACAAAGCAAGGGTAGCGACAACGCAGGGAGGAATAGCTACAACCTAGCACTGAAAGACGACAGCAGATCCGTACACGTCGGTAGCTGGTGCGCGACTGTCATCAGGTGACTACATTGTCATGATATGCTATATTGTCGTGGTTTCAGTACTGTTGTAGTGAATGTATTATTATGTTAGCTATATTGCAGTGGCAGGGTGGCTAAATTTTCATGGTAGGAAAATTTTATTATCGCGGTTATAATCCATTTGTGATAATACTATCATGGTCACTGTGTTCCAGTAATATCTATATTATCATTTAATTTGTTGAAGCGATTGCAATATTGTCGTACAGACTCTAATGTCATGTTGCCTGTATTGTCATGATGGTTGCATGTCATCTTGACTATATAGTCATGTTGGTTATATTCCAGTTATGATTACATGGTTATGGTAACTATATTGCCGTGGTGACTATATTGATAGGTGACTACATTGCCAGGATAGCTATTTTTCATTTTTGTTATACTGTAAGGAGGTGAGTGTCCTTTCATATTGAATATATTATCAGGGTAGCTATATTGTTAAGTTAGCTATATCATTGTGGTGCTTATTTATTTTTTCTGGTGGTATATTGCTATGATGCCTAGACTAACATTTTCGCGATATTGGCATGGTGATATAGTGTCTTAGTGAATAAACTGTTATTGTGGATATGTTCCAGGGGATTTTATTATCATAGTAGCTACATTGTCAATGTTACTATATTTTCATGGTAGCTCCATTGTCATGGTGACGATATTGCCATTGTGGCTGTATTGTTATTTTCAATATAATGCCATCCTAACTACATTATCTTGGTCGCTATATTTACTTGCTGGCTATATTGCTACGGTTAATTTCGTCGTTGGGGATATATTTTGTCATTAACTACAATTTTGTTTTAATCATATGATCATGATAACAATATTTTCATGGCGGCTTATTTGGTAATGTGAGTGCAAGTGTATGGATATCATATTCTCATGTCACCTTATTTTCGTGGTTTTTATACTGTGATGATGTTTATGTTAGCCTCCTGATGATATTATCATGATTGATATATGATTATGGTAACTAAATTGTAATGGCGATTATATTTCTTTGTGACAATTTTGTCATGTTGCCTGCATTTTCATGGTAGCTATATTGTTATGCCAGGTACATTTTCATTGTTGTTTCATTGTTTTATCGGCTATACTGTCAAGGTGACTATATCTCATTTAAAAATCTTGTTTTGGTAGATATTTTGTCATGGACACTATATTGTCCTGGAGCATATATGTTTGTTATGATCCGAAAGAGAACTATTTTGTCACAAAATCATTATTATCAGGTGCTTATATTGCCATAATGAATATAATTTGAAGGCTTTCTTATTGTTGCGTTGACTGTATTGTCATATCACTTACATGATCATGGCTATATTGTTATAGTGAATAGATTGCCGTCTTGACTATATTATCATAGTGGCTAATTTGTCATGGTAAGTATGTTGACATGGAATCCTTATTTTCGTGATGTTTATATAGGCAGTGAATTATATCGTGACATTATTGTCACAGTGGCTGACTTTTATGGTGGCTATATAGTCGTTTGCTGTATTTTCACCGTTACTCTTCTGTGAAGATTGCTTTATCGTCATTGTACCTATAGTGTCATGGGGAATATACTCTCATAGCAGCAGTATTGTCATTATGAATATAACGTCATTTTGGCTATCTACTCATTTTGGTTATATTGCGAAGATTTACATATCGTCACCTTGTCTATATTGTCGAGGTGATCTCTTTTATAGTTGCTATATTGTCATTTTTTTTAGTCATGCATATTTTTTCATAAGCGATACATTATCGTGATAACTTTACTATTAAGGTGACAATATATTGTCATTGTGACAATCTTGACATTATGACTATAATCTCTTAGTGGCTATATTGCTAAGATAAGTATATTGTCATGGTGACTATTTCATGATTATGGTTATAATGGCAGTTTGACTGCATTTTCATGTAGCATATTTAATGGTGTTGATTTTGCCCTTGAAGATATATCATAAAAACGAAAATTTCCTTTTTTTTAAATTATCATGTGAATATATTGCCATGATATGCGATATTGTTATAGTTCCAGTACTGTCATGTTGAATGTATATTATGTTGGTTACATTGCAATTAAAGTCATAGTGACTATATTGTCATATCAGTTATATTTCCATTGTGGCTTTGTTGTTATAGTGAATATATTGTAGTTGTGACTATACTATCATAATGGCTAAATTGTCATGGGAAATATGTTGATATGTATGCTATATTCTCATGATACTCTTATGGTAATTGTAAAAAAAATTTCAGGTTTACTCTAATATCACAGTGATTGATTTATGTTGTAACATTATTGTTATGGTGGCTGTTCACTCATGGTAGCTATATTGTCGTTTAACGCGTTTTCAGTGTTACTATTTATTGAATATGGCTTTAATATCAGTGTAGCTATACTTTCATTGGGAACAAATTTTCATAGTGACGCAATTGTCATTATGAAATAAAGTCATTTTGACTATCTTCTAATTTGGGTTACATTGCTATGTTATATATATCGTCACCTTGGCTATATTGGGAAGGTGATTTTCTTTTATAGGTGGTATATTGTCATTTTTTAATCGTGCATATTCTGGTATAAGCGATATATTATCATGATACCCATATCATTAAGGTGAAAATATTGGCATCGCGACTATATTGTCTTTATGACTGTAATCTTATGGTAACAATATAAGTACCCTGATATATAGGCAACACGAAAAGACAATCACCCCCTTGTAATATAACAAAAAATAACAAATAGCCATCATGGCAGTACATTCATTTAACAATAGAGCCACCTTGGCAATATACTTACCGTATCAATATAATCTTAATGGAAATATAACTACCATGAACATATAGACACGATGACAATACAACCACTAAGACAATAGAGGAACCGTGACATTACATTATGACAATACAGGCACCAATTTAAAAAAACAAATGACAGTATCGATATTATGGAACCAGTCACCATGACAATATACACTCAAGTGGAATATAATCGACATAAAATGATTATATTATAAAAATATAGCCACTCTACCACTATGGCTTCCAATGGAATGTAGAATACATAATAATACATATACAATGACATTCCTGAAACCATAACAATATAGCATATCACGACAATGTAGTCCACTAATGATTTAATCAAAATGAGAATCTCGTTTTATAATGATACATTCTCAAAGGCAAACCCAACACCAATATAAAAGCTACCGTGAAAATGTAGTCACCATGACATTATAACCATCATGATGAAAAAGACACCATGACAATAAAGCTACTTTGGCAAGATATCCAACATATCATTGTCATAATAACAGTATAGTCAAAATGCCAATATATAGTTACCGGAATGTTATAGTTATCATGATAATGTATCACTTACGACAAAAAATGCATTATTGAAAAAATGAAAATATAGCAACCGTAAAAAAAGATCACGTTGCTAATATAGCCAAGGTGATGATATATTTATGATAGAAATGTTAGCAAAATAAGGAGATCGCCAAAATGACAGTATGTTCATGATGACAATAATTCCAGTATGAAAATATATTCTCCTTGACACTATAGGTACACTGACACTAAAGCTATCTTCACAAAATCATAAAATTAAAATACAGCAAACTATAATATAGCCACCATGAAAATACGGCCATCTTGACAATAACATCACGATATAACTCAATCACCAGGAGAATAGAGTCACCTTGACAGTAATCTTACAATTACTTTATAGATATCATGAAAATATAGCCCTCATGTCAGGATATTTGCTATGACAATTAAGCCATTATGAAAATATAATCACGACGACAATCTATTTACTATGACAATAAAGCTATTATGATCATATAACTGATATGACAATATAATCAAAGCAAAAATATAGAAACATTCAACTTATATTCACAATGGCAATATAACCACCTGACAATATAGAGACTATTAATATATACTCGTTTTCGGATCATAGAAAAAATATAGACTCCAGGACAATATAGTCTCTGTGAAAAAACAGAGACTCAGACAGGATTTATCATCATGATATAGTCATAATATTATAGCTGTCATGGAATTGTAGTCATTGTACTCAACATGACAAAATTATCACAATGAAATAAAACCACATTACAATATAGTTACCATAATCATACACCAATCATGATTATATAATCAGGAGGTTGACATAAACAAGATCATATTGTAAAAACCATGACAATTTAAGTGACATGATGAGATGATATCCATTCACTTACACTTACAATACCACATAAGTTTTTATGAAAATATTATCATGATCATAACAGTAGTATCACTAATTACAAAATATATCCCGAAAGACAAGATCTACCATAACAATATAGCCATCAAGTTGATATAGCGACCAAGATAATGTAGCCAGGACGGCATCATATTGAAAGTAAGAATACAACCACCATGCCAATGTCTTCACCATGATAATGTAGCTACCATGAAAATATAGTAAGCTTGACTATGTAGCTACCATGATAAAATATACAATTAAAAAATATCCACAACAAGAATTTAGCTGCTAAAACACTATATCGCCATGCCAATATCGCCAAAATGTTAATTTTGCCATCATGGTAATATAACGCCAGAAAAGAAATATATATACCCACTACTCGACAATATAGCTATTTTGACAATATTGCCAACATGAAGACAGTCACCTCCTTGTTATATAACAAAAATGACAAATAGCCATCATGGTGATATAGTGATTTAACACTACAGCTACTATGATAATATAGATACCATAACAATGTGATCTTAACGACAGTGTAGCCAACTTGACTATATAGTCACGTTGACAATAAGACCACCGTGACAATACAGATAACATGACAGTATCGTCTCTAAGACAATATTGCCATCAATTTGACAAATTATATGACAATATAGATATTATTGCAACATATTCACCCTGAGAATATACTCAGAAATGCAATATAAGCGCCATGATAAAATTATCCTATCATGAAAATGTAACCACCTACCATTTTGGTTTCCATTGCAATTTAGAAACAATAATAAAAGACTTACCATGACTGTACTGAAACCATAACAGTATAGCGTATCATGGCAATGTAGTCAGCTGATAATTTAATAAAAATGACAATTTCTCTTTCATAATGGTATATTCTCAAGGGAAATATCAACACCATTAAAAAAGCTTTTACGAAAATACAGTCATTATGATATTATAAAAATCATGATAAAAAAGTCACCATGCAAATATACTTATCTTGGCAATATAGCCACTGTGACATTATAGTCATAATGATAATATAGTCGCTATGACAATATTGTCACCATAAAAACATAAATATCACGATAATATTTCGCTTATGACAAAGTATGCAAGAGTTAGATACTGACAATATATCACCTATATACATATGTACGGGGATGGGTTGGGCCATTTCTTTCGTCTGTTTCCTTGCGCTACCTCGCAAACGCGGGAGACAGCGACAAAGCAAAAAAAAAACCTATAAAAAGATAACCATGAAAATATGGCTAAAGTGACGAAATATACATTATAGCAATGTAACAAAAATGTAAAGATAGCCAAAATGACGTTAAGATCATAATGACAATACTGCCACTATGAAAATATGTTCTCCATGACAGTATAGCTACACTGACAACAAATCTATATTAACAAAAGAGCAACATTGAAAATACAGCAAACGAGAATATAGCCACCATAATAGTTCAGCCACCATGATAATAATGTCACGATACAAATCATCACCATGTCATTAGTCACCTTGATAATAAAATTACAATGACTATATAAATATCATGATGATATAGCCTCCATGTCAACATGTCTGCTATGATAATCTGGACATTATGATAATATAGTCATGACGGCAATTTATTCACTATAACAATATAGCCACAGTGATCATATAACTGATGTGACAATACAGTCAAAGAAGCAAAAAATAAATATACAAATCATATTCACTATGTCAGTATAACTACATGACAATATAGATACTGTGACAAATAGTCGCTTTTGAATCATAGTAAACATGTAGCTGGCAGGACAACATAGTCTCTATGATAAAATAGCGACCAAGACAGGATATATCATTATGATATAGACACCTTGAAAGAATAGACCATAAAACAATGTAACAATCATGAAACTGTACCTGCCAAAACATTATAGATGTCATGAAATATTAGTCAACATGACAAAATTATCATAATGAAATATCATCGGCATTACAATATAGTTACCATAATCATAGTCCAATCATGATCATATAATCAGCAGGTAGACATAAACAATATCGCAGTATAAAAACCATGACAGTATAAGTGATATGATGATATGATATCCATACACTTACAATACCAAAGAAGCTACCATGAATATATTGTTATCATGATCATATAATCACAACAATATTGTAGGTAGTGACAAATATATCCCAACGACAAAATTAATCATAGCAATATAGCCATCAACTTGTTATAGCGACCAAGATAATGTAGCAAGCATTGTATTGAGAATTATAATACAGCCACCGTGCCAATATCCTCACCATGACAATACAGCTACCATGGAAATATAGTAATGTTGATAATGTAGCTGCCATGGCAAAATATTCAAGATAGAAAATACCCAAAAGATAGCCGCAAGAGTTTTGCTGCTAAGAAGATATATCACCATGCCAATATCTCTAAAATGTTAGTATAGGCATCATGGCAATATATCAACAGAAAAATACTCATCACAACGATATAGCTAACTTGACAATATAGTACTCGGGCAATATAGGTAACATTAAAAGACAGCCACCTCCTTGAAATATAAAAAAAAAAAAATGACAAATAGCTATCATGGCAATATGGTAACTAAACAATATAGCCATCATGGCAATATGTTAACCAAACAATATAGCCATCATGGCAATATCATTACCATAGCAATGTATTCTTGATGGCAGTATAGTCACCATATCCTTATAGTTACGATGACAATACAACTACCATGACAATACAGAAAACATCAAAAGACAGTCTCTAAGACAATATTGCCACTAATTTAACAAGTTAAATGACAATATAGATATTATGGCAACACAATCACGGTGACAATATACTCAGAAATGTTATACAATCGTCATAGTAAAATGATCCTACCATGAAAATATAGACACCCTGCCACTATGGCTTCCATTACAATATAGCCACAATAACAAAACATTCACCACGACAGAACTGAAACCATAACAATATAGCATATAATGACACGGTAGTCGCTTGATCATTTAATGAGAAATAAAAATATCGTTTCTATTATGGTATAACCTCAGGGACAAAATTTTATACACCATTAAAAAGCTGCCATGAAAATACAGTCACTATGACATAAATATCATGATAAAATAGTGACCATGGCAATATAGCCACTCTGAGATTATAGTCATTATGACAATATAGTCGCTATGAAAATACTGTCACCTTAATAATAAAGTTATCAAAATGATATATCGCTTGTGACAAAATATGCATGATTAGAAAATGACAGTATAGCACCTATAAAAAAGATCACCTTGCCACTATAGTCAAGGTGACGATATATACATCATAGCAACGTAAAGAAAAAGAGATGATAACCAGAACGACGGTATGTTCGTAATGACAATACTGCAACTATGAAAATATGTTCCCCACGATTCTCCAGCTTCACTGACAATAAAGCCATCTTCACAAAAAGAGTACTATTGAAAAAATAGCAAACGACTATACAGCCATCAAGACAGTACAGCCACCATGACAATAATCTCTCGAAATAAATCAATCGCCAGGACATTAGCGTCACCTTAATAATGAATATACAATGAGTACATGAACATCATGAAAATATAGCGCCCATATAAATATATTTGTCGTGAAAATATAGCCTCCATATGAATATCTTTAAAGTGACAGTTTCGCCATTCTGATAATATAGTCAAGACGCTAATATATTCACCATAACAATAAAGTCACCATGATCACATAAATGATATAACAATATAGTCAACGCAACCATAAACGCATTTATGAATTATATCCACTCTGAGAATACAGCCACATGAAAATATAGATACCGTTTCAAAATAGTCATTTTTGGATCATAGCAAACATATAGCGTTCAAGAGAATATAGTCTCTATGACAAAAGAGCGAAGAAGACAGGATTTATCATCACAATCCAGTCACCTTGACAGTATAGCGAATAAAACAGTGGAACTACCATGAAAATGTACGTACCATAACAATATAGCTTACATGAAAATATAGTTACTATGACAAATTCATTACAATGAAATACAAACGATATCACATTATGGTTTCGATAATCATACACCAATCATGATGATATAAGATAAAACCGTCAAAACAAAGCAAGGGTAACGACAACGCAGGGAGGAATAGCTACAACCTAGCACTGAAAGACGATAGCAGCTCCGTACACGTCGGTAGCTGGTGCGCGACTGTCATCAGGTGACTACATTGTCATGATAAGCTATATTGTCATGGTTTCAGTACTGTCGTAGTGAATGTATTATTATGTTAGCTATATTGCAGTGGCAGGGTGGCTATATTTTCATGGTAGGAAAATTTTATCACCGTTACAATGCATTTGTGATAATACTGTCATGGTCACTGTCTTCCAGTAATATCTATATCATCATTTAATTTGTTAAAGCGATTGCAATATTGTCGTAGAGACTCTAATGTCATGTTGCCTGTATTGTCATGATGGTTGCATGTCATCTTGACTATATAGTCATGTTGGTTATATTCCAGTTATGATTACATGATTATGGTAACTATATTGCCATGGTGACAATATTGATAGGTGACTACATTGTTAAGTTAGCTATATCATTGTGGTGCTTATTTATTTTTTCTGGTGGTATATTGCCATGATGCCTAGACTAACATTTTGTCGATATTGGCATGGTGATATAGTGTCTTAGCAAATAAACTGTTATTGTGGATATGTTCCATGGGATTTTATTATCATAGTAGCTACATTGTCAATGTTACTATATTTTCATGGTAGCTCCATTGTCATGGTGACGATATTTCTATTGTGGCTGTATTGTTATTTTCAATATAATGCCATCCTAACTACATTATCTTGGTCGCTATATTTACTTGCTGGCTATATTGCTATGGTTAATTTTGTCGTTGGGGATATATTTTGTCATTAACTACAATTTTGTTTTAATCATATGACCATGATAACAATATTTTTATTGCGGCTTATTTGATAATGTGAGTGCAAGTCTATGGATATCATATTATGATGTTACTATATTTTCATGTTTTTTTATACTGTGATGGTGTGTATGTCAGCCTCCTGATGATATTATCATGAATAATATATGATTATGGTAACTAAATTGTAATGGCGATTATATTTCATTGTGACAATTTTGTCATGTTGCCTTCATTTTCATGGTAGCTATATTGTTATGGCGTGTACATTTTCATTGTTGTTTCATTGTTTTATCGGCTATACTGTCAAGGTGACTATATCTTAATTAAAAATCTTATCTTGGTAGCTATTTTGTCATGGACACTATATTGTCCTGGAGCCTATATGTTTGTTATGATCCGATAGAGACTATTTTGTCACAGCATCATTATTGTCAGGTGCTTATATTGCCATAATGAATGTAATTTGAAGGCTTCCTTATTGTTGCGTTGACTATATCATCATATCACTTCTATGATCATGGCTATATTGTTATAGTGAATATATTGCCGTCTTGACTATATTATCATATTGGCTAAATTGTCATGGTAAGTATGTTGACATGGAAGCCTTATTTTCTTGATGTTTATATAGTCAGTGAACTATATCGTGACATTATTGTCATAGTGGCTGTACTTTCATGGTGGCTATATAGTCGTTTGCTGTATTTACACTGTTACTCTTTTGTGAAGATTGCTTTATTGTCATTGTAACTATAGTGTCATGGGGAATATATTTTCATAGCAGCAGTATTGTCATTATAAACATAGCGTCATTGTGGCTATCTACTCATTTTGGTTTTATTCCGAAGATTTACATATCGTCACCTTGTCTATATTGTCGGGGTGATCTCTTTTATAGTTGCTATGTTGTCATTTTTTTTAGTCATGTATATTTTTTTCATAAGCGATACATTATCGTGATAACTTTACTATTAAGGTGCCAGTATATTGTCAATGTGACAATCTTGACATTATGACTATAATATCATAGTGGCTATATTGCTAAGATAACTATACTGTCATGGTGAATATTTCATGATGATGGTTATAATGACAGTTTGACTGCATTTTCATGTAGCATATTCAATGGTGTTGATTTTGCCCTTGAAGATATATCATAAAAACGAAAATTTCCTTTTTTTTAAATTATCGTGTGAATATATTGCCATGATATGCGATATTGTTATAGTTTCAGTACTGTCATGTTGAATGTATATTATGTTGGTTATATTACAATTAAAGTCATAGTTGCAGGGTAACAATATTTCATGGTTGGATCATTTTGTTATGACGATTTTATTGTATTTGTGAGAGTATTCTCATGGTTAATGTGTTGCCGTGATTTCTATATTGTCCTGGACACTACATATCCTGAAATCTATATTGTCATACCAGTTATAGGATCATGGTAGCTTTATTGTCATAGTGAATATCTTGTCGTCTTGACTTTTTTTTTCATAATAGCTAAATTGTCATAGGATATATGTTGACATGAGGGCTATATTTTCATGATATTCATAAAGTCATTGAAAGATTACTATCAAGGTGACTCTAATAGCCTGGCGATTGATGTATATCGTGACATAATTGTCACGATAGCTGCAATGTCATGGTGGCTATATTGTCGTTTCCTGTATTTTCACTATTACTCTTTTGTGAATATTGCTTTATTGTCATTGTAGCTATAGTGTCATGGGGAATATATTTTCGTAAAAGCAGTATTGTCATTATGAATATATCGTCATTTTGGCTATCTGTTCATTTTACCATTAAAGTGACAGGATATTGTCATGGTGACTATATTCTCATTATGACTACAATCTCTTAATGGCTATATTGGTACGATAACTACATGTGACTACATTTTCATTGTAGCTTATTTAATGGTGTTGATTTACCCTTGGAGATATATCATTATAAAAACGGATATTTCATTTTGTTTTAATTTTGAGGTGAAAACATTGACATGATATGCTATAATGTTATAGTTTCAGTACTGTCATGGTGAATGTATATTATGTTGTCTACATTACAATGGAAGCCATAGTGGCAGGGTGGCTATATTTTCATGGTTTGATCATTTTGTTATTAGGATTTTATTGTATTTTTGAATATATTGTCATGGTGACTGTGTTGCCATAATTTCTATATTGTTATTTGATTTATTAAATTGATGGCAATATTGTCATAGAGACTGTATTGTCTGTTGCCTGTCATGGTCATCATGGTTGTCTTGTCATCGTGACTCTATGGTCATGATGGCTATACTGTCATTAAGATTACATTCTTATGGTAACTATATTACCATCATTGGTTTTTGTCAGAGTAGCTATGTTGTTAAGTTACCTATCTTATCGTGGTGGGTATTTTTCTTCCTTTGGTATCTTGCCATGATGGCTATACTAGAATTTTGGCAAGATTAGCATGATGATATAGTATTCGCAACCCAAGTGTTGTTTTGGACATTTTTTCATGGGAATACATTATCATGGTACCTACATTTTCAAGGTTACTATATTTCATGCAAGCTACATTGTAAAGATGACGATATTGGCATAGAGAGTGTATTGTTATGTTCAATATAACGCCATCCTGGCTACATTATCTTGGTCGCTATATCAACTTGATGGCTATATTGCTACGGTCATTTTCATCGTTGGGATGTATTTTGTCTTTACCTACTATTTGGTTGTGATTATATGATCGTGATAATATTTCTATGACGGCTTATTTGGCATCTTGAGTGTATGTGTCTGGATATCATATCATCATGTAACTTAGTCTGTCAAGCTTTTAAACGGTAATGGTGCTTAAGTGAAAATGCTGATCACATTATCATCATTAATGTATCATTATTGTAACTATATAGCAATGGCTATATCTTTTTTGATCATTTTGGTATGTTGACTTCATTTGGTAGTAGTTATATTGGTATGGCAGGTACATTTTCATGGTTCTGACATTGTTTTATGGGCTATTATGTCAAGGCGGCTGTACAGTATTGTTAAATTCTGTTTTGGACGCTATTGTCTCCTGGACACTATATACTTTAGAGGCTATATGTGTCCTATGATCCGAAAGCGACTATTTTGTCACGGTATATATATTGTCAGGTGGCTATATTGACATTGCGAACATATTCTGAATATTTCTTTATTGTTGCGTTGACTATATTGTCATATCAGTTATATGGCCAATGTGGCTTTGTTGCTATAGTGAATATATTGTAGTTGTGACAATACTATCATAATGCCTAATTGTCATGGGAAATATGTTGATATGAATGCTATATTTTCATGATACTTTTATGGTAATTGTAAAAAATTTTTCAAGTTTACTCTAATATCACAGTGATTGATTTATGTTGTAACATTATTGTTATGGTGGCTGTCCAATGATGTTGGCTATATTGTCGTTTAATGCGTTTTCAATTTTACTATTTAGTGAATATGGCTTTAATGTCAATGTAGCTATACTTTCATTGGGAACAAATTTTAATAGTGACGCAATTGTCATTATGAAATAAAGTCATTTTGGCTGTCTTCTAATTTGGGTTACATTGCTATGTTATATATATCGTCACCTTGGCTATATTGGGAAGGTGATTTTTTTTTATAGGTGTTATATTGTCATTTTTTAATCGTGCATATTCTGTTATAACCGATATATTATCATGATACCCATATCATTAAGGTGAAAATATTGGCATGGGGACTATATTGTCTTTATGACTGTAATCTTAGGGTAACAATATAGTTACCCTGATATATAGGCAACATGAAAAGACAATCACCCCCTTGTAATATAACAAAAAATAACAAATAGCCATCAGGCAATTTTTTTTTTTTTTTATACCTCGTCGCTGTCTCCCGCGTTTGCGAGGTAGCGCAAGGAAACAGACGAAAGAAATGGCCCAACCCCCCCCATACACATGTACATACACACGTCCACACACGCAAATATACATACCTACTCAGCTTTCCATGGTTTTCCCCGGACGCTTCACATGCCTTGATTCAATCCACTGACAGCACGTTAACCCCTGTATACCACATCGCTCCAATTCACTCTATTCCTTGCCCTCCTTTCACCCTCCTGCATGTTCAGGCCCCCATCACACAAAATCCTTTTCACTCCATCTTTCCACCTCCAATTTGGTCTCCCTCTTCTCCTCGTTCCCTCCACCTCCGACACATATATCCTCTTGGTCAATCTTTCCTCACTCATTCTCTCCATGTGCCCAAACCATTTCAAAACACCCTCTTCTGCTCTCTCAACCACGCTCTTTTTATTTCCACACATCTCTCTTACCCTTACGTTACTTACTCGATCAACCCACCTCACACCACACATTGTCCTCAAACATCTCATTTCCAGCACATCCATCCTCCTGCGCACAACTCTATCCATAGCCCACGCCTCGCAACCATACAACATTGTTGGAACCACTATTCCTTCAAACATACCCATTTTTGCTTTCCGAGATAATGTTCTCGACTTCCACACATTTTTCAAGGCTCCCAAAATTTTCGCCCCCTCCCCCACCCTATGATCCACTTCCGCTTCCATGGTTCCATCCGCTGACAGATCCACTCCCAGATATCTAAAACACTTCACTTCCTACAGTTTTTCTCCATTCAAACTCACCTCCCAATTGACTTGACCCTCAACCCTACTGTACCTAATAACCTTGCTCTTATTCACATTTACTCAACTTTCTTCTTCCACACACTTTACCAAACTCCGTCACCAGCTTCTGCAGTTTCTCACATGAATCCGCCACCAGCGCTGTATCATCAGCGAACAACAACTGACTCACTTCCCAAGCTCTCTCATCCCCAACAGACTTCATACTTGCCCCTCTTTCCAAGACTCTTGCATTTACCTCCCTAACAACCCCATCCATAAACAAATTAAACAACCATGGAGACATCACACACCCCTGCCGCAAACCTACATTCACTGAGAACCAATCACTTTCCTCTCTTCCTACACGTACACATGCCTTACATCCTCGATAAAAACTTTTCACTGCTTCTAACAACTTGCCTCCCACACCATATATTCTTAATACCTTCCACAGAGCATCTCTATCAACTCTATCATATGCCTTCTCCAGATCCATAAATGCTACATACAAATCCATTTGCTTTTCTAAGTATTTCTCACATACATTCTTCAAAGCAAACACCTGATCCACACATCCTCTACCACTTCTGAAACCACACTGCTCTTCCCCAATCTGATGCTCTGTACATGCCTTCACCCTCTCAATCATTACCCTCCCATATAATTTACCAGGAATACTCAACAAACTTATACCTCTGTAATTTGAGCACTCACTCTTATCCCCTTTGCCTTTGTACAATGGCACTATGCACGCATTCCGCCAATCCTCAGGCACCTCACCATGAGTCATACATACATTAAATAACCTTACCAACCAGTCAACAATACAGTCACCCCCTTTTTTAATAAATTCCACTGCAATACCATCCAAACCTGCTGCCTTGCCGGCTTTCATCTTCCGCAAAGCTTTTACTACCACTTCTCTGTTTACCAAATCATTTTCCCTAACCCTCTCACTTTGCACACCACCTCGACCAAAACACCCTATATCTGCCACTCTGTCATCAGACACATTCAACAAACCTTCAAAATACTCATTCCATCTCCTTCTCACATCACCACTACTTGTTATCACCTCCCCATTTACGCCCTTCACTGAAGTTCCCATTTGCTCCCTTGTCTTACGCACCCTATTTACCTCCTTCCAGAACATCTTTTTATTCTCCCTAAAATTTACTGATAGTCTCTCACCCCAACTCTCATTTGCCCTTTTTTTCACCTCTTGCACCTTTCTCTTGACCTCCTGTCTCTTTCTTTTATACTTCTCCCACTCAATTGTATTTTTTCCCTGCAAAAATCGTCCAAATGCCTCTCTCTTCTCTTTCACTAATACTCTTACTTCTTCATCCCACCACTCACTACCCTTTCTAAACAGCCCACCTCCCACTCTTCTCATGCCACAAGCATCTTTTGCGCAATCCATCACTGATTCCCTAAATACATCCCATTCCTCCCCCACTCCCCTTACTTCCATTGTTCTCACCTTTTTCTATTCTGTACACAGTCTCTCCTGATACTTCCTCACACAGGTCTCCTTCCCAAGCTCACTTATTCTCACCACCTTCTTCACCCCAACATTCACTCTTCTTTTCTGAAAACCCATACTAATCTTCACCTTAGCCTCCACAAGATAATGATCAGACATCCCTCCAGTTGCACCTCTCATCACATTGACATCCAAAAGTCTCTCTTTCGCACGCCTGTCAATTAACACGTAATCCAATAACGCTCTCTGGCCATCTCTCCTACTTACATATATGGCAATATATTCATTTAACAATAGAGCCACCATGGCAATATAGTTACCGTATCAATATAATACTAATGGAAATATAACTACCATGACCATATAGACACGATGACAATACAACCACTAAGACAATAGAGGAACCGTGACATTACATTATGACAATATAGCCACCAATTCAACAAATCAAATGACAGTATAGATATTATGGCAACAGTCACCATGACAATATACACACAAGTGGAATATAATCGACATAAAATGATTATATTATGAAAATATAGCCACTCTGACACTATGGCTTCCATTGGAATATAGAATAAATTATGATACATATACAATGACATCCCTGAAACCATAACAATATAGCATATCACGACAATGTAGTCCCCTAATGATTTAATCAAAACGAGAATCTCTTTTTATAATGATACATCCTCAAGGGCAAACCCAACACCAATATAAAAGCTACCGTGAAAAAATAGTCACCATGACATTATAACCATCATGATGAAAAAGACACCATGACATTAAAGTTACTTTGGCAAGATATCCAACATGATATCATTATCATGATAACAGTACAGTCAAAATGCCAATATATAGTTACTGGAATGTTATAGTTATCTTGATAATGTATCACTTACGACAAAAAATGCATGATTGAAAAAATGAAAATATAGCAAACGTAAAAAAAGAATACGTTGCTAATATAGCCAAGGTGATGATATATTTATGATAGAAATGTAAGCAAGATAAGGAGATGGCCAGAATGCCAGTATTTTCATAATGACAATAATTCCACTATGAAAGTATATTCTCCTTGACACTATAGGTACACTGACAGTAAAGCTATCTTAACAAAAGCGTAAAATTAAAATACGGCAAACTACAATATAGCCACCATGACAATACAGCCATCTTGACAATAATATCACGATATAACTCAATCACCAGGAGAATAGAGTCACCTTGACAGTAATCTTACAATTACTTTATAAATATCATGAAAATATAGCCCTCATGTCAAGATATTTGCTATGACAATTTAGCCATTATGAAAATAATCACGACGACAATCTATTCACTATGACAATAAAGCTACCATGATCATATAACTGATATGACAATATAATCAAAGCAAAAATATAGAAACATTCAACTTATATTCACAATGGTAATATAACTACCTGACAATACAGATACTGTTAATAGATACTCGTTTTCGGATCATAGCAAAAATATAGACTCCAGGACAATATAGTCTCTGTGAAAAAACAGTGACTCAGACAGGATTTATCATCATGATATGGTCATAACATTATACCTGTCATGGAATTGCAGTCAACATGACAAAATTATCACAATGAAATAAAACCACATTACAATATATTTACCATAATCATACACCAATCATGATTATATAATCAGCAGGTTGACATAAACAAGATCATAGTGTAAAAACCATGACAATTTAAGTGACATGATGAGATGATATCCATTCACTTACACTTACAATACCACATAACTTTTTATGAAAATATTATCACGATCATAACAGTATTGTCACTAATTACAAAATATATCCCGAAAGACAAGATTAACCATAACAATATAGCCATCAAGTTGATATAGCGACCAAGATAACGTAGCCAGGACGGCATCATATTGAAAGTATGAATACAACCACCATGCCAATGTCTTCACCATGATAATGTAGCTACCATGAAAATATAGTAACCTTGACTATGTAGCTACCATGATAAAATATATAATTGAAAAATATCCGCAACAAGAATTTAGCTACTACAACATTATATCGCCATGCCAATATCGCCAAAATGTTATTATTGCCATCATGATAATATAACGCCAGAAAAGAAATATATATACCCACTACTCGACAATATAGCAGTTATATAACAAAAATGACAAATAGCCATCATGGTGATATAGTGATTTAACAATACAGCCACTATGGTAATATAGTTACCATAACAATGTGACCTTAACGACAAATAGCCAACATGACTATATAGTCACGTTGACAATAAAACCACCGTGACAATACAGATAACATGACAGTACCGTCTCTAAGACAATATTGCCATCAATTTGGCAAATTATATGACAATATAGATATTATGGCAACATAGTCACTAAGACAATATACTCAGAAATGCAATATAATCGCCATGATAAAATTATCCTACCATGAAAATATAGCCACCTACTATTTTGGTTTCCATTGTAATGTAGAAACAGTAATAAAAGACTTACCATGATAGTACTGAAACCATAACAGTATAGCATATCATGGCAATGTAGTCAGCTGATAATTCAATCAAAATGACAATTTCTCTTCTATAATGGTATATCCTCAAGGGAAATATCAACACCATTAAAAAACCTTTTACGAAAATACAGTCATGATGACATTATAATAATCATGATAAAAAAGTCACCATGCCAATATAGTTATGTTGGCAATATAGCCACTGTGACATTATAGTCATAATGATAATATAGTCGCTATGACAGTATTGTCACCATGAAAATATAATTATTATGATAATATTTCGCTTATGACAAAGTATGCAAGAGTTAAATAATGACAATATATCACCTAAAAAAAGATCACCATGAAAATATGGCTAAGGTGACGATATATACATTATAGCAATGTAACTAAAATGAAAAGATAGCCAAAATGACGTTATGGTCATAATAACAACACTGCCACTATGAAAATATGTTCCCCATGACAGTATAGCTACACTGACAACAAATCTATATTCACAAAAGAGCAACATTAAAAATACAGCAAACGAGAATATAGCCATCATCATAATTCAGCCACCATAATAATAATGTCATGATACAAATCATCACCATGTCATTAGTCACCTTGATAATAAACTTACAATGACTATATAAATATCATGATAATATAGCCTCCAATTCAACATATCTGCCATGATAATCTGGCCATTATGATAATATAGCCATGACGGCAATTTATTCACTATAACAATATAGCCACAGTGATCATATAACTGATGTGACAAATACAGTCAAAGAAGCAAAAAAGAAATATACAAATCATATTCACTATGGCAGTATAACTACATGACAATATAGATACTGAGACAAATAGTCGCTTTTGAATCATAGTAAATATATAGCCGTCAGGACAACATAGTCTCTATGACAAAATAGCGACCAAGACAGGATATATCATTATAATATAGACACCTTGACAGTATAGACCATAAAACAATGTAACAATCATGAAACTGTACCTGCCAAAACATTATAGATGTCATGAAATTTTAGCCAACATGACAAAATTATCATAATGAAATATCATCGGCATTACAATATAGATACCATAATCATAGACCAATCATGATCATATAATCAGCAGGTAGACATAAACAATATCAAAGTATAAAAACCATGACAGTATAAGTGACATGATGATATGATATCCGTGCACTTACACTTACAATACCAAAGAAGCCGCCATGAATATATTGTTATCATGATCATATAATCAAAACAATATTGTAGGTAGTGACAAATATATCCCAACGACAAAATTAATCATAGCAATATAGCCATCAACTTGTTATAGCGACCAAGATAATGTAGCAAGCATTGTATTGAGAATTACAATGGAGACACCGTGCCAATATCCTCACCATGACAATATAGCTACCATGAAATTATAGTAACGTTGATAATGTAGCTGTCATGGCAAAATATTCAAGATAGAAAATACCCAAAAGAGAGCCACAACAAGAGTTTAGCTGCTAAGACGATATATCACAATGCCAATATCTCTAAAATGTTAGTATAGCCATCATGGCAATATATCAACAGAAAAAATACTCATCACAACGATATAGCTAAGTTGACTATATACTACTCTGACAAGATAGGTAACATTAAAAGAGAGCCACCTTCTTGAAATATAAAAAAAAAAAATGACAAATAGCCATCATGGCAATATGGTAACTAAACTATATAGCCATCTTGGCAATATGGTAACCAAACAATATAGCCATCATGGCAATATGACTACCATAGCAATGTATTCTTAATGGCAATGTAGTCACCATGTCATTATAGTCACGATGACAATACAACTACCATAATACAGAAAACATCAAAAGACAGTCTCTAAGACAATATTGCCACTAATTGAACAAGTTAAATGACAATATAGATATTATGGCAACACAATCACGATGACAATATACTCAGAAATGTTATATAATCGTCATAGTAAAATGATCCTACCATGAAAATATAGTCACCCTGCCACTATGGCTTCCATTACAATATAGCCACAATAACAAAACATTCACCACGTCAGTACTCCAACCATAACAATATAGCATATCATGACAATGTAGTCACTTGATCATTTAATGAAAAATAAAAATTTCGCTTCTATTATGGTATAACCTCAGGGACAAAATTTTATACACCATGAAAAAGCTGCCATGAAAATACAGTCACTATGACATAAATATCATGATAGAATAGTGACCATGGCACTATAGCCACTCTGAGATTATAGTCATTATGACAATATAGTTGCTACTAGAATACTGTCACCTTAATAATAAAGTCATCAAAATGATATATCACTTGTGACAAAATATGCATTATTAGAAAATGACAGTATAGCACCATTAAAAAAGATCACTTTGCCACTATAGTCAAGGTGACGATATATACATCATAGCAACGTAAAGAAAAAGAGATTATAATCAGAACGACGGTATGTTCATAATGACAATACTGCAACTATGAGAATATGTTCCCCATGATTCTCCAGCTTCACTGACAATAAAGCCATCTTCACAAAAAGAGTACTATTGAAAAAATAGCAAACGACTATACAGCCATCAAGACAGTACAGCCACCATGACAATAATCTCTCGATATAAATCAATCGTCCGGACATTAGCGTCACCTTGATAATGAATATACATGAACAACATGAAAATATAGCGTCCATATAGATATATTTGTCGTGAAAATATAGCCTCCATATGAATATCTTTAAAGTGACAGTTTCGCCATTCTGATAATATAGTCAAGACGCTAATATATTCACCATAACATTGAAGCCACCATGATCAAATAAATGATATAACAATATAGTCAACGCAACAATAAACGCATTTATAAATTATATCCACTCTGAGAATACAGCCACATGAAAATATAGATACTGTGACAAAATAGTGATTTTTGGATCATAGCAAACATATAGCGTCCAAAATAGCGAAGAAGACAGGATTTATCATCACAATACAGTCACCTTGACAGTAGAGCGAATAAAACAGTGGAACAACCATGAAAATGTACCTACCATAACAATATAGCTTACATGAAAATATAGTTACTATGACAAATTCATTACAATGAAATACAAACGATATCACATTATGGTGTCGTTAATCATACACCAATCATGATCATATAAGATAAAACCTTCAAAACAAAGCAAGGGTAGCGACAACGCTTGGAGGAATAGCTACAACCTAGCTCTGAAAGACGATAGCAGCTCCGTACACGTCGGTAGCTGGTGCGCGACTATCATCAGGTGACTACATTGTCATGATATGCTATATTGTCATGGTTTTTAGTACTGTCGTAGTGAATGTATTATTATGTTAGCTATATTGCAGTGGCAGGGTGGCTAAATTTTCATGATAGGATAATTTTGTTATCGCGGTTATATTGCATTTGTGATAATACTCTCATGGTGACTGTGTTCCAGTTATATCTATATTATCATTTAATTTGTTAAAGCGATTGCAATATTGTCGTAGAGACTCTAATGTCATGTTGCCTGTATTGTCATGATGGTTGCATGTCATCTTGACTATATAGTCATGTTGGTTATATTCCAGTTATGATTACATGGTTATGGTAACTATATTGCCATGGTGACTATATTGATAGGTGACTACATTGCCATGATAGCTATTTTTCATTTTTGTTATACTTTAAGGAGGTGACTGTCTTTTCATATTGAATATATATTATCAGGGTAGCTATATTGTTAAGTTAGCTATATCATTGTGGTGCTTATTTATTTTTTCAGGTGGTATATTGCCATGATGCCTAGACTAACATTTTGGCGATATTGGCATGGTGATATAGTGTCTTAGCAAATAAACTGTTATTTTGGATATGTTCCATGGGATTTTATTATCATAGTAGCTGCACTGTCAATGTTACTATATTTTCATGGTAGGTCCATTGTCATGGTGACGATATTGCCATTGTGGCTGTATTGTTATTTTCAATATAATGCCATCCTAACTATATTATCTTGGTCGCTATATTTACTTGCTGGCTATATTGCTATGGTTAATTTTGTCGTTGGGGATATATTTTGGTATTAACTACAATATTGTTTTAATCATATGATCATGATAACAATATTTTCATGGCGGCTTATTTGGTAATATGAGTGCAAGTGTATGGATATCATATTATCTTGTCACTATATTGTCTTAGTTTTTATACTGTGATGGTGTTTATGTCAGCCTGCTGATGATATTATCATGATTGATATATAATTATGGTAACTAAATTGTAATGGCGATTATATTTCATTGTGACAATTTTGTTATGTTGCCTGCTTTTTCATGGTAACTATATTGTTAGGCAGGTACATTTTCATTGTTGTTTCATTGTTTTTTCGGCTATACTGTCAAGGTGACTATATCTTAATTAAAAATCTTGTCTAGGTCGCTATGTTGTCGAGGACACTATATTGTTCTGGAGCCTATATCTTTTCTATGATCTGAAGGAGACTATTTTGTCACAGCATCAATAGTGTCAGGTGCTTTTATTGCCATAAGGAATAAAATTTGAAGGCTTCCTTATTGTTGCGTTGACTGTATTGTCATATCACTTATATGATCATGGCTATATTGTTATAGTGAATATATTGTCGTCTTGACTATATTATCATATTGGCTAAATTGTCATGGTAAGTATGTTACATGGAAGCTTTATTTTCATGATTTTTATATAGTTAGTGAATTATATCGTGACATTATTGTCATAGTGGCTGTACTTTGATGGTGGGTATATTGTCATTTGCTGTATTTTCAATGTTACTCTTTTGTGAAGATTGCTTTATTGTCATTGTAGCTATAGTGTCATGGGGGATATATTTTCATAGCAGCAGTATTGTCATTATGAACATACCGTCGTTTTGGCTATCTACTCATTTTGGTTATATTGCGAAGATTTACATATCGTTACCTTGGCTATATTGTCAAGGTGATCTCTTTTATAGTTGCTATGTTGTCATTTTTTTTAGTCATGCATATTTTTTCATAAGCGATACATTATCGTCATAACTTTACTATTAAGGTGACAGTATACTGTCATTGTGACAATGTTGACAATATGACTATAATCTCTTAGTAGCTATATTGCTAAGATAACTATACTGTCATTGTGACTATTTCATGATGATGGCTATAATGACAGTTTGACTGCATTTTCATTGTAGCATATTTAATGGTGTTGATTTTGCCCTTGAAGATATATTATAAAATTGAGAATTTCGTTTCTTTTAAATTGTCTTGTGAATATATTGTCATGATATGCGATATTGTTATAGTTTCAGTACTGGCATGTTGAATGTATATTATGTTGGTTACATTACAATTAAAGTCATAGTTGCAAGGTAACTATATTTTCATGGTTGGATCATTTTGTTATAACTATTTTAGTGTATTTGTGAGTATATTCTCATAGTTACTGTGTTGCCGTAATTTCTATATTGTCCTGGACACTATATATCCTGAAATCTATATTGTCATATCAGTTATATGATCATGGTAGCTTTATTGTCATAGTGAATATCTTGTCGTCGTGACTATATTATCATAATGGCTAAATTGTCATAGGAAATATGTTGACATGAGGGCTATATTTTCATGATATTCATAAAGTCATTGAAAGAATACTATCAAGGTGACTCTAGTAGCCTGGCGATTGATGTATATCGTGACATTATTGTCACGATAGCTGCATTGTCATGGTGGCTATATTGTCGTTTCCTTTATTTTCAATGTTACTCTTTTGTGAAGATTGCTTTATTGTCATTGTAGCTATAGTGTCATGGGGAATATATTTTCGTAGTAGCAGTATTGTCCATATGAACATATCGTCATTTTGGCTATCTGCTCATTTTGGTTACATTGCGAAGATTTACATATCGTTACCTTGGCTATATTGGCAAGGTGATCTCTTTATAGTTGCTATATTGTCATTTTTTTTTAATCATGTATATTTTTTCATGAGTCATACATTATCTTGATAACTATATCATTAAAGTGAAAGTATATTGTCATGGTGACTATATTGTCATTATGACTACAATCTCTTAGTGGCTATATTGCTAAGATAACTACATGTGACTACATTTTCATTGTAACTTATTTAATGGTGTTGATTTACCCTTGGAGATATATTATTATAAAAACGGATATTTCATTTTGTTTAAATTATGAGGTGAATACATTGTCATGATATGCTATATTGTTATAGTTTCAGTACTGTCATGGTGAATGTATATTATGTTGGCTACATTACAATGGAGGCCATAGTGCCGGGGTGGCTATATTTTCATGGTTTGATCATTTTGTTATTAGTATTTTATTGTATTCTTTAATATATTGTCTTGGTGACTGTGTTGCCATAATTTCTATATTCTCATTTGATTTATTGAATTAATGGCAATATTGTCATAGAGACTGTATTGTCATGTTGCCTGTATGGTCATCATGGTTGTCATGTCATCGTGACTAGATGGTCATGATGGCTATACTCTCGTTAAGATTACATTCTTATGGTAAATATATTGCCATCATGGCTTTTTGTCAGAGTAGCTATATTGTCAAGTTACCTATCTTATTGTGGTGGGTATTTTTTTTCCTTTTGGTATATTGCCATGATGGCTATACTAGAATTTTGGCAACATTAGCACGGTGATAACGTATTCGAAGCCCAACTGTTGTTTTGGACATTTTTTCATGGGAATACATTATCATGGTGCCTACTTTGTCAAGGTTACTATAATTTCATGCAAGCTACATTGTAAAGATGACGATATTTGTATGGCGGGTGTTTTGTTATGTTCAATATAACGCCATCCTGGCTACATTATCTTGGTCGCTATATCAACTTGATGGCTATATTGCTACGGTCAATTTCATCGTTGGGGATGTATTTGGTCTTTACCTACAATTTAGTTGTAATTATATGATCATGATAATATTTCTATGACGGTTTATTTGGCATCTTGAGTGTATCTGTCTGGATATCATATCATGTAACTTAAGTCTGTCATGCTTTTAAACGGTTATGGTGCTTATGTGAAAATGCTGATTACATTATCATCATTAATGTATGATTATTGTAACTATATAGCAATGGCAATATCTGCTTATTTTGGTTACATTGCGAAGATTTACATATCGTCACCTTGGCTATATTGGCAAGGTGATCTCTTTATAGTTACTATATTGTCATTTTTTTTTTAATCATGTATATTTTTTCATGAGTCATACATTATCTTGATAACTATATCATTAAAGTGACAGTGTATTGTCATGGTGACTATATTGTCATTATGACTATAATCTCTTAGTGGCTATATTGCTAAGATAACTACATGTGACTACATTTTCATTGTAACTTATCTAATGGTGTTGATTTACCCTTGGAGATATATCATTATAAAAACGGATATTTCATTTTGTTTAAATTATGAGGTGAATACATTGTCATGATATGCTATATTGTTATAGTTTCAGTAATGTCATGGTAAATGTATATTATGTTGGCTACATTACAATGGAGGCCATAGTGCCGGGGTGGCTATATTTTCATTTTTTGATCATTTTGTTATTAGTATTTTATTGTATTTTTTAATATATTGTCTTGGTGACTGTGTTGCCATAATTCCTATATTCTCATTTGATTTATTAAATTAATAGCAATATTGTCATAGAGACTGTATTGTCATGTTGCCTGTATGGTCATCATGGTTGTCATGTCATCGTGACTAGATGGTCATGATGGCTATACTCTCGTTAAGATTACATTCTTATGGTAACTATATTGCCATCATTGGTTTTCGTCAGAGTAGCTATATTGTTAAGTTAGCTATCTTATCGTGGTGGGTATTTCTTTTCCTTTTGGTATATTGCCATGATGGCTATAGTAGAATTTTGGCAAGATTAGCATGGTGATATAGTGTTCGCAGCCCAATTGTTGTTTTGGACATTTTTTCATGGGAATACATTATCATTGTACCTACATTTTCAAGGTTACTCTATTTCATGCAAGCTACATTGTAAAGATGATGATATTGGCATGGTGGGTGTATTGTTATGTTCAATATAACGCCATCCTGGCTACATTATCTTGGTCGCTATATCAACTTGATGGCTATATTGCTACGGTCAATTTCATCGTTGGGGATGTATTTGGTCTTTACCTACAATTTGGTTGTGATTATATGATCATGATAATATTTCTATGACGGCTTATTTGGCATCTTGAGTGTATCTGTCTGGATATCATATCATATAACTTGATCTGTCATGCTTTTAAACGGTGATGGTGCTTATGTGAAAATGCTGATTACATTATCATCATTAATGTATGATTATTGTAACTATATAGCAATGGCAACATCTTTTTTGATCATTTTGGTATGTTGACTTCATTTTGATAGTAGATATATTGGTATGGCAGGTACATTTTCATGGTTCTGACAATGTTTCATGGGCTATACTGTCAAGGCGGCTGTATATTATTGATAAATTCTGTTTTGGACGCTATTGTCTCCTGGACACTATATACTTTAGAGGCTATATGTTTCTTATGATCCGAAAGCGACTATTTTGTCATGGTATCTATATTATCAGGTGGTAATATTGACGTTTTGAACATATTCTGAATGTTTCTTTAATGTTGCGTTGACTATATTGTTATATCAGTTATATGGACATGGTGGCTTTGTTGTTATAGTGAATATATTGTAGTTGTGACTATACAATCATAATGGCTAAATTGTCATGGGAAACATGTTGATATGGATGCTATATTCTCATGATACTTTCATGGTAATTGTAATGATTTTATCAAGTTTACTCTAATATCACAGTTATTGATTTATGTTTTAACATTATTGTCATGGTGGCTGTCCAATCATGGTGGCTATATTGTTGTTTGATGCGTTTTCAATGTTGCTATTTAGTGAATATGGCTTTAATGTCAGTGTAGCTATACTATCATTGGGAACATATTTTCATAGTGACGTAATTGTCATTATGAAATGAAGTCATTTTGGCTATCATCTAATTTGGGATACATTGCTATGTTATATATATCGTCACCTTAGCTATATTGGGAAGGTGATTTTTTTATGTGGTATATTGTCATTTTTTAATAGTGCATATTCTGTTATAATGGATATATATCATAATACCCATATCATTAAGGTGAAAGTATTGGCATGGCGACTATATCGTCTTTATGACTGTAATCTTATGATAACAATAGAGGTACCCTGATATATAGGCAACATGGAACGACAATCACCCCCTTGTAATATAACAAAAAATAACAAATAACCATCATGGCAATATATTCATTTAACAATATATCCACCATGGCAATATAGTTACCACATTAATATAATCTTAACGGAAATATAACTACCATGACCATATAGACACGATGGCAATACAACCACCAAGACAATACAGGAACCATGACATTACATTATGACACTATATTCACCAATTCAACAAATCAAATGACAGTATAGAAATTATGGCAACAGTCACCATGACAATATACACACAAGTGGAATATAATCGACATAACAAAATGATTGTATTATGAAAATATAGCCACTCTGCCACTATGGCTTCCATTGGAATGTAGCCAACATAATAATACATATACAATGACATTCCTGAAACCATAACAATATAGCATTTCACAACAATGTAGTCCCCTAATGATTTAATCAAAATGAGAAGCTTGTTTTATATTGATACATCCTCAAGGGCAAACCCAACACCAATATAAAAGCTACCGTGAAAACATAGTCACCATGACATTATAACCATCATGATGAAATAGACACCATGACAATAAAGTTACTTTGGCAAGATATCCAGCATGATATCATTGTCATAATAACAATATAGTCAAAATGCCAATATATAGTTACCGGAATGTTATAGTTATCATGATAATGTATCACTTACGACAAAAAATGCATGATTAAGAAAATGAAATATAGCAACCGTAAAAAAAGATCACGTTGCTAATATAGCAAAGGTGATGATATATATATGATAGAAATGTAACCAAAATAAGGAGATGGCCAAAATGAAAGTATGTTCATAATGACAAAAATTCCACTATGAAAATATATTCTCCATGACACTATAGGTACACTGACAGTAAAGCTATGTTCACAAAAGCGTAAAATCAAAATACAGCAAACTACAATATAGCCCCGATGACAATACAGCCATCTTGACAATAATATCACGATATAACTCAATCACCAGGACAATAGAGTCACCTTGACAGTAATCTTACAATGACTTTATAAATATCATGAAAATATAGCCCCCATGTCAAGATATTTGCTATGACAGTTTAGCCATTATGAAAATATAGTCACGACGACAATCTATTCACTATGACAATAGAGCTACCATGATAATATAACTGATATGACAATATAATCAAAGGAAAAATATAGAAACAATCATCTTGTATTCACATTGGCAATAAAACCACCTGACAATATAGATACTGTTAATAGATAGTCCTTTTCGGATCATAGCAAAAATATAGACTCCAGGACAATATAGAGTCTGTGAAAAAACAGTGACTCAGACAGGATTTATCATCATGATATGGTCATAACATTATAGCTGTCATGGATTTGTAGTCAGCATGACAAAATTTTCGCAATGAAATAAAACGACATTACAATATAGTTACCATAACCATACACCAATCATTATTATATAATCAGCAGGTTGACATAAACAAGATCATAGTGTAAAAACCATGACAATTTAAGTGACATGATGACAGAATATCCAATCACTTACACTTACAATACCACATAAGTTTTCATGAAAATATTATCATGATCATAAAATCACAATAGTATTGTCACTAATTACAAAATATATCCCAAAAGACAAAATTAACCATAACAATATAGCCATCAAGTTGATATAGCGAACAAGATAATGTAGCCAGGACGGCATTATATTGAAAGTAAGAATACAACCACCATGCCAATGTCTTCACCATGACAATGTAGGTACCATGAAAATATAGTAACCTTGACTATATAGCTACAATGATAAAATGTACAACTGAAAAATATCCACAACATGAATTTAGCTGCTAAAACACTATATCGCTATACCAATATCGCCAAAATGTTATTATTGCCATCATGATAATATACCGCCAGAAAAGAAATATATATACCCAATACTCGACAATATAGCTATTCTGACAATATTGCCAACATGAAAAGACAGTCACCTCCTTGTTATAAAACGAAAATGACAAATAGCCATCATGGCGATATAGGGATTTAAAAATACACCCACTATGATGATATAGTTAGCATAAAAATGTGATCTTAACGAGAATGTAGCCAACATGACTATATAGTCGCGTTGACAATACAACCACCGTGACAATACAGATAACATGACAGTACCGTCTCTACGACAATATTGCCATCAATTTGACAAATTATATGACAATATACATATTATGGCAACATAGTCACCATGACAATATACTCAGAAATGCAATATAATCGCCATGATAAAAATATCATACCATGAAAATATAGCTACCTACCATTTTGGTTTCCATTGCAATGTACAAACAGTAATAAAAGATTTACCATGACAGTACTGAAACCATAACAGTATAGCATATCATGGCAATGTAATCAGCTGATAATTTAATCAAAATGATAATTTCTCTTCTATAATGGTATATCCTCAAGGGCAATATCAACACCATTAAAAAAGCTTCAACGAAAATAGTGATGATGACATTATAAAAATCATGATAAAAAAGTCACCATGACAATATAGTTATCTTGGCAATATAGCCACTGTGACACTATAGTCATAATGATAATATAGTCGCTATGACAATATTGTCACCATAGAAATATAATTATCATGATAATATTTCGCTTATGACAAAGTATGCAAGAGTTAAATGATGACAATATTTCACCTATAAAAAGATCACATTGCCAATATAGCTAAGATGACTATATATATACATTATAGCAATATAACTAAAATGAGAAGATAGCCAAAATGACGGTATGGTCATAGTGACAATATTGGCACTATGAAAATATGTTCCCCATGACACTATAGCTACACTGACAACAAAGCCATATTCACAAAAGAGCAACATTGAAAATACAGCGAACGAGAATATAGCCACCATCATATTTCAGCCATCATGATAATAATGTCACGATACAAATTGTCACCATGTCATTAGTCACCTTGATAATAAACTTACAAAGACTATATAAATATCATGAAAATATAGCCTCCATGTCAACATGTCTGCCATGATAATCTGGCCATTATGATAATATAGTCATTACGGCAATTTATTCACTATAACAATATAGCCACAGTGATCATATAACTGATGTGACAATACAGTCAAAGAAGCAAAAAAGATATATACAAATCATATTCACTATGGCAGTATAACTACATGACAATATAGATACTGTGACAAATAGTCGCTTTTGAATCATAACAAACATATAGCCGGCAGGACAACATAGTCTCTATGACAAAATAGCGACCAAGACAGGATATATCATTATAATATAGACACCTTGACAGTATAGACCATAAAACAATGTAACAATCACGAAGCTGTACCTGCCAAAACATTATAGATGTCATGAAATTTTAGTCAACATGACAAAATTATCATAATGAAATATCATCGGCATTACAATATAGTTACCATAATCATAGACCAATCATGATCATATAATCAACAGGTTGACATAAACAATATCTCAGTATAAAAACCATGACAGTATAAGTGACATGATGATATGATATCCATACACATACACTTACAATATCAAAGAAGCCGCCATGAATATATTGTTATCATGATCATATAATCACAACAATATTGTAGGTAGTGACAAATATATCCCCAACGACAAAATTAATCATAGCATAATAGCCATCAACTTGTTATAGCGACCAAGATAATGTAGCGAGCATTGTATTGAGAATTACAATACAGCCACCGTGCCAATGTCGTCAACATTATAATATAGCTACCTTGAAAATATAGTAACGTTGATAATGTAGCTGCCATGGGAAAATATTCAAGATAGAAAACACCGAAAAGATAGCTACAAAAAGAGTTTAGCTGCTAACACGATATATCACCATGCTACTATCTCTAAAATGTTAGTATAGCCATAATGGCAATATATCAACAGAAAAAATACTCATCACAACGATATAGCTAACTTAACAATATACTACTCTGACAATATAGGTAACATTAAAAGACAGCCACCTCCTTGAATAATGAAAAAAAAGAATGACAAATAGGCATCATGGCAATATGGTAACTAAACATATTGCCATCATGGCAATATGGTAACCAAACAAATAGGCATCATGGCAATATGATTAGCATAGCAATGTATTCTTAATGGCAATATAGTCACCATGTCCTTATAGTCACGATGACAATACAAATACCATGACAATACAGAAAACATCAAAATGCAGTATCTAAGACAATATTGCCACTAATTCAACAACTTAAATGACAATATAGATATTATGGCAACACAATCACGATGACAATATACTCAGAAATGTTATATAATCGTTATAATAAAATGATCCTACCATGAAAATATAGTCATCCTGCCACTATGGCTTCCATTACAATATAGCCACAATAACAAAGCATTCACCACGTCAGTACTCCAACCATAACAATATAGCATATCATGACAATGTAGTCACTTGATCATTTAATGAAAAATGAAAATTTCGCTTCTATTATGGTATAACCTCAGGGACAAAATTTTATACACCCTTAAAAAGCTGCTATGAAAATACAGTCACTATGACATAAATATCATAATGAAATAGTGACCATGGCAATATAGCCACTCTGAGATCATAGTCATTATGACAATATAGTCGCTATTAAAATACACTCACCTTAATAACTAAGTTATCAAAATGATATATCGCTTGTGACAAAATATCCATGATTAGAAAATGACAGTATAGCACCTATAAAAAAGATCACCTTGCCACTATAGTCAAGGTGACGATATATACATCATAGCAACGTAAAGAAAAAGAGATGATAACCAGAACGACGGTATGTTCATAATGACAATACTGCAACTATGAAAATGTTCCCCACGATTCTCCAGCTTCACTGACAATAAAGCCATCTTCACAAAAAGAGTACTATTGAAAAAATAGCAAACGACTATACAGCCATCAAGACAGTACAGCCACCATGGATATGATCTCTCGATATAAATCAATCGGCAGGACATTAGCGTCACCTTGATAATGAATATACAATGAGTATATGAACGTCATGAAAATATAGCGTCCATATAAATATATTTGTCGTGCAAATATAGCCTCCATATGAATATCTTTAAAGTGACAGTTTCGCCATTCTGATAATATAGTCAAGACGCTAATATATTTACCATAACAATAAAGCCACCATGATCACATAAATGATATGATAATATAGTCAACGCAACAATAGACGCATTTATAAATTATATCCACTCTGAGAATACAGCCACATGAAAATATAGATACTTTGACAAAATAGTAATTTTTGGATCGTAGCAAACATATAGCGTCCAAGAGAATATAGTCTCTATGGCAAAATGGCGAAGAAGACAGGATTCATCATCACAATACAGTCACCTAGACTGTATAGCTAATAAAACACTGGAACAACCTTGAAAATGTACCTACCATAACAATATAGCTTACATGAAAATATAGTTACTATGACAAATTCATTACAATGAAATACAAACGATATCACATTATGGTTTCGATAATCATACACCAATTATGATCATATAAGTTAAAACCTTCAAAACAAAGCAAGGGTAGTGACAACGGAGGGAGGAATAGCTAAAACCTAGATCTGAAAGACGATATCAGCTCCGTACACGTCGGTAGCTGGTGCGCGACTGTCATCAGGTGATTACATTGTCATGATATGCTATATTGTCATGGTTTCAGTACTGTCGTAGTGAATGTATTATTATGTTAGCTATCTTGCAGTGGCAGGGTGGCTAGATTTTCATGGTAGGATAATTTTGTTATCGCGGTTATATTGAATTTGTGATAATACTGTCATGGTCACTGTGTTCCAGTAATATCTATATTATCATTTGATTTGTTGAAGCGATTGCAGTATTGTCGTATAGACTCTAATGTCATGTTGCCTGTATTGTCATGATGATTGCATGTCATCTTGACTATATAGTCATGTTGGTTATATTCCAGTTATGATTACATGGTGACTATAGTGATGGGTGACTACATTGCCATGATAGCTATTTTTCATTTTTGTTATACTGTAAGGAGGTGACTGTCTTTTCATATTGAATATATTATCAGGGTAGCTATATTGTTAAGTTAGCTATATCACTGTGGTGCTTATTTTCTTTTTCTGGTGGTATATTGCCATGATGCCTAGACTAACATTTTGGCGATATTGGCATGGTAATATAGTGTTTTAGCAAATAAACTGTTATTGTGGATATGTTCATGGGATTTCATTATCCTAGTAGCTACATTGTCAATGTTACTATATTTTTATGGTAGCTCCATTGTCATGGTGACGATATTGCCATTGTGGCTGTATTGTTATTTTCAATATAATGGCAACCAAACTACATTATCTTGGTCGCTATATTTACTTGTTGGCTATATTGCTATGGTTAATTTTGTCGTTGGGGATATATTTTGTCATTAACTACAATTTTGTTTTAATCATAAAATCATGATAACAATATTTTCATGGCGGCTTATTTGGTAATGTGAGTGCAAGTGTATGGATATCATATTATCATGTCACTATATTGTCATGGTTTTTATACTGTGATGGTGTTTATGTCAGCCCCCTGATGATATCATCTTGATTGATATATGATTATGGTAACTAAATTGTAATGGCGATTATATTTCATTGTGACAATTTTGTCATGTATCCTGCATTTTCATGGTAGCTATATTTTTATGGCAGATACATTTTCATTGTTGTTTCATTGTTTTATCGGCTATACTGTCAAGGTGACTATATCTTAATTAAAAATCTTGTCTTGGTCGCTATTTTGTCATGGACACTATATTGTCCTGGAGCCTATATGTTTGCTATGATCCGAAAGAGACTATTTTGTCACAGTATCAGTATTGTCGGGTGCTTATATTGCCATAATGAATATAAATTGAAGGCTTCTTTATTGTTGCGTTGACTGTATTATCATATCACTTATATGATAATGGCTATATTGTTATAGTGAATATATTGCCTTCTTGACTATATTATCATATTGGCTAAATTGTCGTGGTAAATATGTTGACATGGAAGCCTTATTTTCATATTGTTTATATAGTCAGTGAATTATATCGTGACATTACTGTCATAGTGGCTGTACTTTCATGGTTACTGTATAGTCGTTTGCTGTATTTTCACTGTTACTCTTTTGTGAAGATTGCTTTATTGTCATTGTAGCTATAGTGTCATGGGGAATATATTTTCATAGCAGCAGTATTGTCATTATGAACATACCGTCATTTTGGCTATCTACTCATTTTGGTTATATTGCGAAGATTTACATATCGTCACCTTGGCTATATTGTCAAGGTGATCTCTTTTATAGTTGCTATATTGTCATTTTTTTTAGTCATGCATATTTTTTCATAAGCGATACATTATCGTGATAACTTTACTATTAAGGTGACAGTATATTGTCATTGTGACAATGTTGACATTATGACTATAATCTCTTAGTGGCTATATAGCTAAGATG
Organism: Panulirus ornatus; assembly: GCF_036320965.1. NCBI lineage: Eukaryota > Metazoa > Arthropoda > Malacostraca > Decapoda > Palinuridae > Panulirus > Panulirus ornatus. The sequence continues at coordinate 4,959,458 of NC_092278.1, read as the reverse complement.
ACTATACTGTCATGGTGACTATTTCATGATGATGGTTATAATGTCAGTTTGACTGCATTTTTTATTGTAGCATATTTAATGGTGTTGATTTTGCCCCTGAAGACATATTATAAAAACGAAAATTTCCTTTTTTTTGAATTATCATGTATATATATCCATGATATGCGATATTGTTATAGCTTCAGTACTGTCATGTTGAATGTATATTATGTTGGTTACATTACAATTAAAGTCATAGTGGCAGGGTAACTATATTTTCATGGTTGGATCATTTTGCTATGACGATTTTATTGTATTTGTGAGTATATTATCATGGTTACTGTGTTGCCGTAATTTCTATATTGTCCTGGACACTACATATACTGAAATCTATATTGTCATATCAGTTATATGATCATGGAAGCTTTATTGTCATAGTGAATATCTTGTCGTCGTGACTATATTATCATAATGGCTAAATTGTCATAGGAAATATGTTGAACTGAGGGCTATATTTTCATGATATTCATAAAGTCATTGAAAGATTACTATCAAGGTGACTCTAATAGCCTGGCGATTGATGTACGTCGTGACATTATTGTCAAGATACCTGCATTGTCATGGTGGCTATATTGTCGTTTCGTGTATTTTCAATGTTACTCTTTTGTGAAGATTGCTTTATTTTCATTGTAGCTATAGTGTCATGGGGAATATATTTTCGTAGTAGCAGAATTGTCGTTATGAACATATCGTCATTTTGGCTATCTGCTCATTTTGGTTACATTGCTAAGATTTACATATCGTCACCTTGAGTATATTAGCAAGGTGATCTCTTTATAGTTGCTATATTGTCATTTTTTTTAATCATGTATATTTTTTCATGAGTGATACATTATCTTGATAACTATATCATTAAAGTGACAGTATATTGTCATGGTGGCTATATTGTCATTATGACTACAATCTCTTAGTGGCTATATTGCTAAGATAACTACATGTGACTACATTTTCATTGTAGCTTATTTAATGGTGTTGATTTACCCTTGGAGATATATCATTATAAAAACGGATATTTCATTTTGTTTAAATTATGAGGTGAATACATTGTCATGATATGCTATATTGTTATAGTTTCAGTACTGTCATGGTGAATGTATATTATGTTGGCTACATTACAATGGAAGCCATTGTGGCAGGGTGGCTATATTTTCATGGTTTGATCATTTTGTTATTAGTATTTTATTGTATTTTTGAATATATTGTCATGGTGATTGTGTTGCAATAATTTCTATATTGTCATTTGATTTATTAAATTGATGGCAATACTGTCATAGAGACTGTATTGTCATGTTGCCTGTCTGGTCATCATGGTTATCTTGTCATCGTGACTCTATGTTCATGATTGCATTCTTATGGTAACTATATTGCCATCATGGCTTTTTCTCAGGGTAGCTATATTGTTACGTTAGCTATCTTATTGTGGTGGGTATTTTTCTTCGGTATATTGCCATGATGGCTATACTAGAATTTTTGCAAGATTAGCATGGTGATATAGTGTTCGCAGCCCAACTGTTGTTTTGGACATTTTTTCATGGGAATACTTTATCATGGTACCTACATTGTCAAGATTACTATATTTCATGCAAGCTACATTGTAAAGATGACGATATTGGCATGGCGGGTGTATTGTTATCTTCAATATAACGCCATCCTGGCTACATTATCTTGGTCGCTATATCAACTTGATGGCTATATTGCTACGATCAATTTCATCATTAGGGATGTATTTTGTCTTTACCTACAATTTGGTTGTGATTATATAATCATGATAATATTTCTATGACGGCTTATTTGGCATCTTGAGTGTATCTGTCTGGATATCATATCATCATGTAACTTAGTCTGTCATGCTTTTAAACAGTGATGGTGCTTATGTGAAAATGCTTAATACATTATCGTCATTAATGTATGATTATTGTAACTATATAGCAATGGCAATAGCTTTTTTGATCATTTTGGTATGTTGACTTCATTTTGATAGTAGTTATATTGGTATGGCAGGTACATTTTCATGGTTCTGTCATTGTTTTATGAGCTATACTGTCAAGGCGGCTGTATAGTATTGATAAATTCTGTTTTGGACGCAATTTTCTCATGTACACTATATAGTTTAGAGGCTATATGTTTCCTATGATCCGAAAGCAACTATTTTGTCACGGTATCTACATTGTCAGGTGGCTATATTGACGTTCTGAACATATTGTGAATGTTTCTTTAATGTTGCGTTGATTATATTGTTTTTATTTTTTTTTTATTATACTTTGTCGCTGTCTCCCGCGTTTGCGAGGTAACGCAAGGAAACAGACGAAAGAAATGGCCCAACCCCGCCCCATACACATGTATATACATACGTCCACACACGCAAATATACATACCTACACAGCTTTCCATGGTTTACCCCAGACGCTTCACATGCCTTGATTCAATCCACTGACAGCACGTCAACCCCGGTATACCACATCACTCCAATTCACTCTATTCCTTGCCCTCCTTTCACCCTCCTGCATGTTCAGGCCCCGATCACACAAAATCTTTTTCACTCCATCTTTCCACCTCCAATTTGGTCTCCCTCTTCTCGTTCCCTCCACCTCCGACACATATATCCTCTTGGTCAATCTTTCCTCACTCATTCTCTCCATGTGTCCAAACCACTTCAAAACACCCTCTTCTGCTCTCTCAACCACGCTCTTTTTATTTCCACACATCTCTCTTACCCTTACGTTACTCACTCGATCAAACCACCTCCCACCACACATTGTCCTCAAACATCTCATTTCCAGCACCTCCATCCTCCTGCGCACAACTCTATCCATAGCCCACGCCTCGCAACCATACAACATTGTTGGAACCACTATTCCTTCAAACATACCCATTTTTCTTTCCGACATAATGTTCTCGCCTTCCACACATTCTTCAAGGCCCCCAGAATTTTCGCCCCCTCCCCCACCCTATGATCCACTTCCGCTTCTATGGTTCCATCCGCTGCCAGATCCACTCCAAGATATCTAAAACACTTCACTTCCTCCAGTTTTTTTCCATTCAAACTCACCTCCCAATTGACTTGACCCTCAACCCTACTGTACCTAATAACCTTGCTCTTATTCACATTTACTCTTAACTTTCTTCTTCCACACACTTTTCCAAACTCAGCCACCAGCTTCTGCAGTTTCTCATATGAATCAGCCACCAGCGCTGTATCATCAGCGAACAACAACTGACTCACTTCCCAAGCTCTCTCATCCCCAACAGACTTCATACTTGCCCCTCTTTCCAAAACTCTTGCATTTACCTCCCTAACAACCCCATCCATAAACAAATTAAACAACCATGGAGACATCACACACCCCTGCCGCAAACCTACATTCACTGAGAACCAATCACTCTCCTCTCTTCCTACACGTACACATGCCTTACATCCTCGATAAAAACTTTTCACTGCTTCTAACAACTTTATATTGTTATATTGTTATATCAGAAATATGGCCATGGTGGCTTTGTTGTTATAGTGAAAATATTGTAATTTTGACTATACTATCAAAATGGCTAAATTGTCATGGGAAATATGTTGATATAGATGCTATATTGTCATGATACTTTTATGGTAATTGTAAAAAAATTTCAAGTTTTCTCTAATATCACAGTGATTGATTTATGTTGTAACATTATTGTTATGGTGGCTGTACAATCATTGTGTCTATATTGTCGTTTGACTCGTTTTCAATGTTACTATTTAGTGAATATGGCTTTGATGTCAGTGTAGGTATACTTTCATTGGGAACAAATTTTCATAGTGACGCAATTTTCATTATGACATAAAGTCATTTTGGCTATCTTCTAATTTGGGTTACATTGTTATGTTATATATATCGTCACCTTGGCTATATTGGGAAGGTGATTTTTTTATAGGTGGTATATTGTCATCTTTTAATCGTGCATATTCTGTTATAAGCGATATATTATCATGATACCCATATCATTAAGGTGAAAATATTGGCATGGCGACTATACTGTCTTCATGACTGTAATCTTATGATAACAATATAGGTACCCTGATATATAGACAACATGAAAAGACAATCACCCCTTTTTAATATAACAAAAAATAACAATAACCTTCATGGCATTATATTCATTAATAATATAGCCACCATGGCAATATAGTTACCGTATCAATATAATCTTAATGAAATATAACTACCATGACCATATAGACACGATGACAATACAACCACCAAGGCAATACAGGAACCATGACATTACATTATAACAATATAGCCACCAATTCAACAAATCAAATGACAGTATAGATATTATGGGAACAGTCACCATGACAATATACACACAAGTGGAATATAATCGACATAACAGAATTATTATATTATGAAAATATTGCCACTCTGCCACTATGGCTTTCATTGGAATATCGCCAACATAATAATACATATACAATGACATTCCTGAAACCGTAACAATGTAGCATATCACGACAATGTAGTCCACTAATGATTTAATCAAAATGAGAATCTCGTTTTATAATGATACATCCTCAAGGGCAAACCCAACACCAATATAAAAGCTACCGTGAAAATGAAGTCACCATGACATTATAACCATCATGATGAAATAGACACCATGACAATAAAGTTACTTTGGCAAGATATCCAACATGATATCATTGTCATAATAACAATATAGTCAAAATGCCAATATATAGTTACCGGAATGTTATAGTTATCATGATAATGTATCACTTACGACATAAAATGTACGATTAAAAAAATGAAAATATATTAACAGTAAAAAAGATCACATTGCTAATATAGCCATGGTGATGATGATATATATATATATATATATATATATATATATATATATATATATATATATGATAGAAATGTGACCAAAATAAGAAGATGGCCAAAATGACAGTATGTTCGTAATAACAATAATTCCACTATGAATATATATTCTCCATGACGCTATAGGTACACTACAATAAAGCTATCTTTACAAAAGCGTAAAATCAAAATACAGCAAAATACAGTATAACCACCATGACAATACAGCCATCTTGACAATTATGTCACGACATAACTCAATCACCAGGACAATAGAGTCACCTTGACAGTAATCTTACAATGACTTTATAAATATCATGAAAATATAGCCCCATGTCAAGATATTTACTATGACAATTTAGCCATTATGAAAATATAGTCACGACGACAATCTATTCACTATGACAATAAAGCTACCATGATCATATAACTGATATGACAATATAATCAAAGCAAAATTATAGAAAAATTCAACGTATATTCACAATGGCAATATAACCACCTGACAATATAGATACTGTTAGTAGATAGTCGTTTTCGGATCATAGCAAAAATATAGAATTCAGGACCATAGAGTGTCTGTGAAAAAACAGTGACTCAGACAAGATTTATCATCATGATATGGGCATAACATTATACCTGTCATGGAATTGTAGTCAACATGACAAAATTATCACAATGAAATAAAGCATTACAATATAGTTACCATAATCATACACCAATCATGATTATATAATCAGCAGGTTGACATAAACAAGATCATAGTGGAAAAACCATGACAATTTAAGTGACATGATGAGATGATATCCATTCACTTACACTTACAATACCACATAAATTTCCATGAAAATATTATCATGATTATATAATCACAACAGTATTGTCACTAATTACAAAATATATCCCGAAAGACAAAATTAACCATAACAATATACCCATCAAGTTGATATATCGACCAATATAATGTAGCCAGGACGGCATCATATTGAAAGAAAGAATACAACCACCATGCCAATGTCTTCACCATGACAATGTAGCTACCATGAAAATATAGTAACCTTAACTATGTAGCTACCATGATAAAATATACAATTGAAAAATATCCACAACAAGAGTTTAGCTGCTAAAACACTATATCGCCATGTCAATATCGCCAAAATGTTATTATTGCCATCATGATAATATACCGCCAGAAAAGAAATATATATACCCACCTCTTGACAATATAGCTATTCTGACAATATTGCCAACATGAAAAGACAGTCACCTCCTTGTTATATAACAAAAATGACAAATAGCCATCATGGCTATATAGTGATTTAATAATACTGCCACTTTGGTAGTATAGTTACCATAAAAATGTTATCTTAACGACAGTGTAGCCAACATGACTATATAGTCACGTTGACAATACAACCACCGTGACAATACAGATAACATGAAAGTACCGTCTCTAAGACAATATTGCCATCAATTTGACAAATTATATGACAATATAGATATTATGATAACATAGTCACCATGACAATATACTTAGAAATGCAACATAATCGCCGTGATAAATTTATCTTACCATGAAAATATAGCCACCTACCATTTTGGTTTCCATTGCAATGTAGAAACAGTAATAAAAGATTTACCATGACAGTGCTGAAACCAAAACAGTATGCCATAACATGGCAATATAGTCAGCTGATAATCTAATCAAAATTACAATTTCTCATCTGTCATGGTATATCCTCAAGGGCTATATCAACAGCATTAAAAAAGCTTCTACGATAATACAGTCATTATGACATTATACAAATCATAATAAAAAAGTCACCATGACAATATAGTTATCTTGGCAATATAGCCACTGTGACATTATAGTCATAATGATAATATAGTCACTATGACAATATTGACACCATGAAAATATAATTATCATGATAATATTTCGCTTATGACAAAGTATGCAAGAGTTAAATAATGACAATATATCACCTATAAAAAGATCACCTTGCCAATATAGCTAATGTGACGATATATAGATTATAGCAATGTAACTAAAATGAAAAGATAGCCAAAATGACGGTATTGTCATAATGACAATACTGCCACTATGAAAATATGTTCCCCATGACACTATAGCTACACTGACAATAAAACCATATTCACAAAAGAGCAACATTGAAAATACAGCAAACGAGAATATAGCCACCATCATAGTTCAGCCACCATGATAATAATGTCACGATACAAATTTTCACCATGTCATTAGTCACCTTGACAATAAACTTACAATGACTATATAGATATCATGGAAATATAGCCTCCATGTCAACATGTCTGCCATGATAATCTGGCCATTATGATAATAAAGTCATGACGGCAAATTATTCACTATAACAATATAGCCACAGTGATCTTATAACTGATGTGATAATACAGTCAAAGAAGCAAAAAAGAAATATACAAATCATATTCACTATGGCAGTATAACTACATGACAATAGAGATACTGTGACAAATAGTCGCTTTTGACTCATAAACATATAGCCGGCAGGACAACATAGTCTCTATGACAAAATAGCGACCAAGACAGGTTGTATCATTATAATATAGACACCTTGACAGTATAGACCATTAAACAATGTAACAATCATGAAACTGTACCTGCCAAAACATTATAGATGTCATGAAATTTTAGTCAACATGACAAAATTATCATAATGACATATCATCGGCATTACAATATATTTACCATAGTCATAGACCAATCATGATCATATAATCAGCAGGTTGACATAAACAATATCATAGTATGAAAACGATGACAGTGTAAATGATATGATGATATGATATCCATACACTTACACTTACAATACCAAAGAAGCCGCCACGAATATATTGTTATCATGATCATATAATCACAACAATATTGTAGGTAGTGAAAAATATATCCCCAACGACAAAATTAATCATGGCAATATTGCCATCAACTTGTTATAGCGACCAAGATAATGTCGCGAGCATTGTATTGAGAATTGCCAATGTCGTCACCATGATGATATAGCTATCATGAAAATATAGTAACGTTGATAATGTAGCTGTCATGGCAAAATATTCAAGATAGAAAATACACAAAAGATACCCACAACAAGAGTTTAGCTGCTAAGACGATATATCACCATGCCAATATCTCTAAAATTTTAGTATAGCCATCATGGCAATATATCAACAGAAAAAATCCTCATCACAACAATATAGCTAACTTGACAATATACTACTCTGACAATATAGGTAACATTAAAAAACAGCCACATCCTTGAAATATAAAAGAAAAAAAAATGACAAATAGCCATCATGGCAATATGGTAACTAAACAATATAGCCATCATGGCAATATGGTAACCAAACAATATAACCATCTTGGAAATATGATTACCAAAGCAATTTATCCTTAATGGCAATATAGTCACCATGTCCTTATAGTCACGATGACAATACAACTAATATGACAATACTGAAAACATCAAAATACAGTCTCTAAGACAATATTGCCACTAATTCAACAAGTTAAATGACAATATAGATATTATGGCAACACAATCACGATGACAATATTCTCAGAAATGTTATATAATCGTCATAATAAAATGATCCTACCATGAAAATATAGTCACCCTGCCACTATGGCTTCCATTACAATATAGCCACAATAACAAAACATTCACCACGGCAGTACTGAAACCATAACAATATAGCATATAATGACAATGTAGTCACTTGATGATTTAATGAAAAATAAAAATTTCGCTTCTATTATGGTATAACCTCAGGGACAAAATTTTAAACACCATTAAAAAGCTGCCATGAACATACAGTCACTATGACATAAATATCATGATAAAATAGTGACCATGGCAATATAGCCACTCTGAGATTATAGTCATTATGACAATATAGTCGCTATTTAAATACTGTCACCGTAATAATTAAGTTATCAAAATGATATATCGCTTTTGACAAAATATGCATGATTAGAAAATGACAGTATAGCACCTATAAAAAAGTTCACCTTGCCACTATAGTCAAGGTGACGATATATACATCATAGCAACGTAAAGAAAAAGAGATGATAACCAGAACGACGGTATGTTCATAATGACAATACTGCAACTATGAAAATATATTCCCCACGATTCTCCACCTTCACTGACAATAAAGCCATCTTCACAAAAAGAGTACTATTGAAAAAAGGCAAACGACTATACAGCCATCAAGACATTACAGCCACCATGACAATAATATATCGATATAAATCAATCGCCAGGACATTAGCGTCACCTTGATAATGAATATACAATGAGTATATGAACATCATGAAAATATATCGTCCATATAAATATATTTGTCGTGAAAATATAGCCTCCATATGAATATCTTTAAAGTGACAGTTCCGCCATTCTGATAATATAGTCAAGACGCTAATATATTCACCATAAAAATAAAGCCACCATGATCACATAAATGATATGACAATATAGTCAACGCAACAATAAACGCATTTATAAATTATATCCACGCTGATAATACAGCCACATGAAAATATAGTTACTGTGACAAAATAGTCAGTTTTGGATCATAGCAAACATATAACGTCCAAGAGAATATAGTCTCTATGACAAAATAGCGAAGAAGACACGATTTATCATCACAATACAGTCACCCTTGACAGTATAGCCGATAAAACAGTGGAACAAACATGAAAATGTACCTACCATACCAATATCGCTTACGTGAAAATATAGTTACTATGACAAATTAATTACAATGATATACAAACGATATCACATTATGGTTTCGATAATCATACACCAATCATGATCAATAAGATAAAACCTTCAAAACAAAGCAAGGGTAGCGACAACGCAGGGAGGAATAGCTACAACCTAGCTCTGAAAGACGACAGCAGCTCCGTACACGTCGGTAGCTGGTGCGCAACTGTCATCAGGTGACTACATTGTCGTGATATGCTATATTGTCATGGTTTCAGTACTGTCGTAGTGAATGTATTATTATGTTAGCTATATTGCAGTGGCAGGGTGGCTAAATTTTCATGGTAGGATAATTTTGTTATCGCGGTTATATTGCATTTGTGATAATACTGTCATGGTGACTGTGTTCCAGTAATATCTATATTATCATTTAATTTGTTGAAGCGATTGCAATATTGTCGTAGAGACTCTAATATCATGTTAACTATATTGTCATGATGGTTGCATGACATCTTGACTATATAGTCATGTTGGTTATATTCTATTTATGATTACATGGTTATGGTAACTATATTGCCATGGTGACTATATTGATAGGTGACTACAATGCCATGAGAGCTTTTTTTCATTTTTGTTATACTGTAAGGAGGTGACTGTCTTTTCATATTGAATGTATTATCAGGGTAGCTATATTGTTAAGTTGGCTATATCATTGTGGTGCTTATTTTCTTTTTCTGGTGGTATATTGCCATGATGCCTAGACTAACATTTTGGCGATATTAGCATGGTGATATAGTGACTTAGCAAATAAACTGTTATTGTGGATATGTTCCATGGGATTCTATTATCATAGTAGCTACTTTGTCAATGTTACTATATTTTCATGGTAGCTACATTGTCATGGTGACGATATTGCCATTGTGGCTGCATTGTTATTTTCAATATAATGCCATCCTAACTACATTATCTTGGTCGCTATATTTACTTGCTGGCTATATTGCTATGGTTAATTTTGTCGTTAGGGATATATTTTGTCATTAACTACAATTTTGTTTTAATCATATGATCATGATAACAATATTTTTATGGCGGCTTATTTGGTAATGTGAGTGAAAGTGTATGGATATCATATTATCATGTCACTATATTGTCATGGTTTTTATACTGTGATGGTGTTTATGTCAGCCTCCTGATGATATCATGATTGATATATGATTATGTTAACTAAATTGTAATGGTGATTATATTTCATTGTGACAATTTTGTCATGTTGCCTGCATTTTCATGGTAACTGTATTGTTATAGCAGGTACATTTTCATTGTTGTTTCATTGTTTTATCGGCTATACTGTCAAGATGATTATATATTAATTGAAAATCTTGTCTTAGTCGCTATTTTGTCATGGACACTTTATTGTCCTAAAGCCTATATGTTTGCTATGATCCGAGAGAGAATATTTTGTCACAACATCCATATTGTCAGGTGCTTATATTGCTATAATGAATATAGTTTTAAGGCTTCCTTATTGTTGTGTTGATTGTATTGTCATATCACTTATATGATCATGGTTATATCGTTATAGTGAATGTATTGCCCACTTGACTGTATTATCATATTGGCTAAATTGTCATGATAAGTATGTTGACATGGAAGCCTTATTTTCATGATGTTTCTATAGTCAGTGAATTATATCGTGACATTATTGTCATAGTGGCTGTACTTTGATGGTGGCTATATAGTCGTTTGCTGTATTTTCACTGTTACTCTTTTGTGAAGATTGCTTTATTGTCATTGTAGCTATAGTGTCATGGGGGATATATTTTCATAGCAGCAGTATTGTCATTATAAACATACCGTCATTTTGGCTATCTACTCATTTTGGTTATATTGCGAAGATTTACATATCGTCACCTTGGCTATATTGTCAAGGTGATCTCATTTATAGTTGCTATATTGTCATTTTTTTTAGTCATTCATATTTTCTCATAAGCGACACATTATCGTGATAACTCTACTATTAAGGTGACAGTATATTGTCATTGTGACAATGTTGCCATTATGATTATAATCTCTAGTGGCTATATTGCTAAGATAACTATACTGTCATGGTGACTATTTCATGATGATGGTTATAATGACAGTTTGACTGCATTTTTATTGTAGCATATTTAATGGTGTTGATTTTGCCCTTGAAGATATATCATAAAAATGAGAATTTCCTTTTTTTTAAATTATTATATGAATATATTCCTCGCGTGTCGTAGAAAGCGACTAGACGGGACGGGAGCGGGGGGCCAGAAATCCTCCCCTCCTTGTATTAACTTTCTAAAATGGGAAACAGAAGAAGGAGTCACGCGAGGAGTGCTCATCCTCCTCGAAGGCTCAGAGTGGGGTGCCTAAATGTGTGTGGATGTAACCAAGATGTGAAAAAAGGAGAGATAGGTAGTATGTTTGAGGAAAGGAACCTGGATGTTTTGGCTCTGAGTGAAACGAAGCTCAAGGGTAAAGGGGAAGAGTGGTTTGGGAATGTCTGGGGAGTAAAGTCAGGGGTTAGTGAGAGGACAAGAGCAAGGGAAGGAGTAGCAATACTCCTGAAACAGGAGTTGTGGGAGTATGTGATAGAGTGTAAGAAAGTAAATTCTCGATTAATATGGGTAAAACTGAAAGTTGATGGAGAGAGGTGGGTGATTATTGGTGCATATGCACCTGGGCATGAGAAGAAAGATCAAGAGAGGCAAGTGTTTTGGGAGCAGCTGAATGAGTGTGTTAGTGGTTTTGATGCACGAGACCGGGTTATAGTGATGGGTGATTTGAATGCAAAGGTGAGTAATGTGGCAGTTGAGGGAATAATTGGTATACATGGGGTGTTCAGTGTTGTAAATGGAAATGGTGAAGAGCTTGTAGATTTATGTGCTGAAAAAGGACTGATGATTGGGAATACCTGGTTTAAAAAGCGAGATATACATAAGTATACTTATGTAAGTAGGAGAGATGGCCAGAGAGCGTTATTGGATTACGTGTTAATTGACAGGCGTGCGAAAGAGAGACTTTTGGATGTTAATGTGCTGAGAGGTGCAACTGGAGGGATGTCTGATCATTATCTTGTGGAGGCTAAGGTGAAGATTTGTATGGGTTTTCAGAAAAGAAGAGTGAATGTTGGGGTGAAGAGGGTGGTGAGAGTAAGTGAGCTTGAGAAGGAGACCTGTGTGAGGAAGTACCAGGAGAGACTGAGTACAGAATGGAAAAAGGTGAGAACAATGGAAGCAAGGGGAGTGGGGGAGGAATGGGATGTATTTAGGGAATCAGTGATGGATTGCGCAAAAGATGCTTGTGGCATGAGAAGAGTGGGAGGTGGGTTGATTAGAAAGGGTAGTGAGTGGTGGGATGAAGAAGTAAGAGTATTAGTGAAAGAGAAGAGAGAGGCATTTGGACGATTTTTGCAGGGAAAAAATGCAATTGAGTGGGAGATGTATAAAAGAAAGAGACAGGAGGTCAAGAGAAAGGTGCAAGAGGTGAAAAAAAGGGCAAATGAGAGTTGGGGTGAGAGAGTATCATTAAATTTTAGGGAGAATAAAAAGATGTTCTGGAAGGAGGTAAATAAAGTGCGTAAGACAAGGGAGCAAATGGGAACTTCAGTGAAGGGCGCAAATGGGGAGGTGATAACAAGTAGTGGTGATGTGAGAAGGAGATGGAGTGAGTATTTTGAAGGTTTGCTGAATGTGTTTGATGATAGAGTGGCAGATATAGGGTGTTTTGGTCGAGGTGGTGTGCAAAGTGAGAGGGTTAGGGAAAATGATTTGGTAAACAGAGAAGAGGTAGTGAAAGCTTTGCGGAAGATGAAAGCCGGCAAGGCAGCAGGTTTGGATGGTATTGCAGTGGAATTTATTAAAAAAGGGGGTGACTGTATTGTTGACTGGTTGGTAAGGTTATTTAATGTATGTATGACTCATGGTGAGGTGCCTGAGGATTGGCGGAATGCGTGCATAGTGCCATTGTACAAAGGCAAAGGGGATAAGAGTGAGTGCTCAAATTACAGAGGTATAAGTTTGTTGAGTATTCCTGGTAAATTATATGGGAGGGTATTGATTGAGAGGGTGAAGGCATGTACAGAGCATCAGATTGGGGAAGAGCAGTGTGGTTTCAGAAGTGGTAGAGGATGTGTGGATCAGGTGTTTGCTTTGAAGAATGTATGTGAGAAATACTTAGAAAAGCAAATGGATTTGTATGTAGCATTTATGGATCTGGAGAAGGCATATGATAGAGTTGATAGAGATGCTCTGTGGAAGGTATTAAGAATATATGGTGTGGGAGGAAAGTTGTTAGAAGCAGTGAAAAGTTTTTATCGAGGATGTAAGGCATGTGTACGTGTAGGAAGAGAGGAAAGTGATTGGTTCTCAGTGAATGTAGGTTTGCGGCAGGGGTGTGTGATGTCTCCATGGTTGTTTAATTTGTTTATGGATGGGGTTGTTAGGGAGGTAAATGCAAGAGTTTTGGAAAGAGGGGCAAGTATGAAGTCTGTTGGGGATGAGAGAGCTTGGGAAGTGAGTCAGTTGTTGTTCGCTGATGATACAGCGCTGGTGGCTGATTCATGTGAGAAACTGCAGAAGCTGGTGACTGAGTTTGGTAAAGTGTGTGGAAGAAGAAAGTTAAGAGTAAATGTGAATAAGAGCAAGGTTATTAGGTACAGTAGGGTTGAGGGTCAAGTCAATTGGGAGGTGAGTTTGAATGGAGAAAAACTGGAGGAAGTGAAGTGTTTTAGATATCTGGGAGTGGATCTGGCAGCGGATGGAACCATGGAAGCGGAAGTGGATCATAGGGTGGGGGAGGGGGCGAAAATTCTGGGGGCCTTGAAGAATGTGTGGAAGTCGAGAACATTATCTCGGAAAGCAAAAATGGGTATGTTTGAAGGAATAGTGGTTCCAACAATGTTGTATGGTTGCGAGGCGTGGGCTATGGATAGAGTTGTGCGCAGGAGGATGGATGTGCTGGAAATGAGATGTTTGAGGACAATGTGTGGTGTGAGGTGGTTTGATCGAGTGAGTAACGTAAGGGTAAGAGAGATGTGTGGAAATAAAAAGAGCGTGGTTGAGAGAGCAGAAGAGGGTGTTTTGAAGTGGTTTGGGCACATGGAGAGGATGAGTGAGGAAAGATTGACCAAGAGGATATATGTGTCGGAGGTGGAGGGAGCAAGGAGAAGAGGGAGACCAAATTGGAGGTGGAAAGATGGAGTGAAAAAGATTTTGTGTGATCGGGGCCTGAACATGCAGGAGGGTGAAAGGAGGGCAAGGAATAGAGTGAATTGGAGCGATGTGGTATACCAGGGTTGACGTGCTGTCAGTGGATTGAATCAAGGCATGTGAAGCGTCTGGGGTAAACCATGGAAAGCTGTGTAGGTATGTATATTTGCGTGTGTGGACGTGTGTATATACATGTGTATGGGGGGGGGTTGGGCCATTTCTTTCGTCTGTTTCCTTGCGCTACCTCGCAAACGCGGGAGACAGCGACAAAGTATAAAAAAAGAAAAAAAATGAATATATTGCCATGATACGCGATATTGTTATAGTTTCAGTACTGTCATGTTGATTGTATATTATGTTCGTTACATTACAATTAAAATCATAGTGGCAGGGTAACTATATTTTCATAGTTGGATCATTTTGTTATGACGATTTTATTGTATTTGTGAGTATATTCTCATAGTTACTGTGTTGCCGTAATTTCTATATTGTCCTGGACACTACATATCCTGAAATCTATATGGTCATATCAGTTATATGATCATTGTAGATTTATTGTCATAGTGAAAGTTGCATAGTGAAAGTTGTCGTCGTGACTATATTACCATAATGGCTAAATTGTCATAGGAAATATGTTGACATGAGGGCTATATTTTCATGATATTCATAAAGTCATTGAAAGATTACTATCAAGGTGACTCTAATAGCCTGGCGATTGATGTATATCGTGACATTATTGTCACGATAGCTGCATTGTCATGGTGGCTATATTGTCGTTTACTGTATTTTCAATATTACTCTTTTGTGAAGATTGCTTTATTGTCATTGTACCTATAGTGTCACGGGGAATATATTTTCGTAGTAGCAGTATTGTCATTATGAACATATCGTCATTTTGGCTATCTGCTCATTTTGGTTACATTGCGAAGATTTACATATCGTCACCTTGGCTATATTGACAAGGTGATCTCTTTATAGTTGCTATATTGCCATTTTTTTTAATCATGTATATTTTTTCATGAGTGATACATTATCTTGATAACTATATTATTAAAGTGACAGTAAATTGTCGTGGTGACTATATTCTCATTATGACTACAATCTCTTAGTGTCTATATTGCTAAGATAACTACATGTGACTACATTTTCATTGTAGCTTATTTAATGGTGTTGATATACCCTTGGAGATATATCATTATAAAAACGGATATTTCACTTTGTTTAAATTATGAGGTGAATACATGGTCATGATATGCTATATTGTTATAGTTTCAGTACTGTCATGGTGAATGTATATTGTGTTGGCTATATGACAATGGAAGCCATAATGTCAGGGTGGCTATATTTTCATGGTTTGATCATTTTGTTATTAGTATTTCATTGTATTTTTGAATATATGGTCATGGTGACTGTGTTCCCATAATTTCTATATTGTCATTTGATTTATTAAATTGCTGGCAATATTGTCATAGAGACTGTATTGTCATGTTGCCTATATGGTCATAATGGTTGTCTTGTCATCGTGACTCTATGGTCATGATGGCTATACTGTCATCAAGATTACAATCTTATGGTAACTATATTGTCATCATGGCTTTTTGTAAGAGTAGCTATATTGTTAAGTTAGCTATCTTATTGTGGTGGGTATTTTTTTTCCTTTTGGTATATTGCCATGATGGCTATAGTAGAATTTTGGCAAGATTACCATCGTGATATAGTGTTCGCAGCCCAAATGTTGTTTTGGACATTTTTTCATGGGAATACATCATCATGGTAACTATATCGTTCAAGGTTACTATATTTCATGCAAGCTACATTGTAAAGATGACGATATTGGTATGGCGGGTGTATTGTTATGTTCAATATAACGCCATCCTGGCTACATTATCTTGGTCGCTATATCAACTTGATGGCTATATTACTACGGTCAATTTCATCATTTGGGATGTATTTTGTCTTTACCTGCAATTTGGTTGTGATTATATGATCATGATAATATATCTATGACGGCTTATTTGGCATCTTCAGTGTATCTGTCTGGATATCATATCATCATGTAACTTAGTCTGTCATGCTTTTAAACTGTGATGGTGCTTATGTGAAAATGCTGATTACATTATCATCATTAATGTATGATTATTGTAACTATATAGGAATGGCAATATCTTTTTTGATCATTTTGGTATGTTGACTTCATTTTGATAATTATATTGGTATGGCAGGTACATTTTCATGGTTCTGACATTGTTTTATGGGCTATACTGTCAAGGCGGCTGTATAGTATTGATAAATTCTGTTTTGGACGCTATTGTCTCCTGGACACTATATACTTTAGAGGCTATATCTTTCCTATGATCCGAAACCGACTATTTTGTCACGGTATCTATATTGTCAGGTGGCTATATTGACGTTGTGAACATATTCTGAATGTTTCTTTAATGTTGCGTTGACTATATTGTTATATCAGTTATATGGCCATGGTGGCTTTGTTGTTGTAGTGAATATGTTGTAGTTGTGACTATACTATCATAATGGCTAAATTGTCATGGGAAACATGTTGATATGGATGCTATATTCTCATGATACTTTTATAGTAATTGTAAAAAATTTTTCAAGTTTAATCTAATATCACAGTGATTGATTTATGTTGTAACATTATTGATATATTGGCTGTACAATCATGGTGGCTATATTGTCGTTTGATGCGTTTTCAATGTTACTAATTAGTGAATATGACTTCAATGTCAGTGTAGCTATACTTTCATTGGGAACAAATTTTCATAGTGACGCAATTATCATTATGAAATAAAGTTATTTTGGCTATCTACTAATTTGGGTTACATTGCTACGTTATATATATCGTCACCTTGGCTATATTGGGAAGGTGATGTTTTTTATTGGTGGTATATTGTCATTTCTTAATCGGGCATATTCTGTTATAAGCGATATAATATCATGATACCCATATCTTTAAGGTGAAAATATTGGCATGGCGACTATATTGTCTTTATGACTGTAATCTTATAAGAACAATATAGGTACCCTGATATATAGGCAACATGAAAAGACAATCACCCCCTTGTAATATAACAAAAAATAACAAATAGCCATCATGGCAATATATTCATTTAATAATAGAGCCAACATGCAATATAGTTAACATATCAATATAATCTTAATGGAAATATAACTACCATGACCATGTAGACACGATGACAATACAACCACAAAGACAATACAGGAACCATAACATTACATTATGACAATATAGCCACCAATTCAACAAATCAAATGACAGTATAGATATTATGGCAACAGTCACCATGACAATATACACACAAGTGGAATATAATCGACATAACAAAATGATTATATTATGAAAATATAGCCACTCTGCCACTAGGGCTTCCATTGGAATATAGCCACCATAATAATACATATACAATGACATTCCTGAAACCATAACAATATAGCATATCACGACAATGTAGTCCCCTAATGATTTAATCAAAATGAGAAGCTCGTTTTATAAAGATGCATCATTATGTGCAAACCCAGTACCAATATGAAAGCTACCGTGAAAATGTAGTCACCATGACATTATAACCATCATGATAAAATAGACACCATAACAATAAAGTTACTTTGGCAAGATATCCAACATGATATCATTGTCATAATAAGAATATAGTCAAAATGCCAATATATAGGTACTCGAATGTTATAGTTATCATGATAATGTATCACTTACGACAAAAAATTCATGAATAAAAAATGAAAATATAGCAACCGTGAAAAAAGATCACGTTGCTAATATAGCCAAGGTGATGATATATTTATGAGAGAAATGTAACCAATATAAGGAGATGGCCAAAATGACAGAGTGTTCATAATGACAATAATTCCACTATGAAAATATATTCTCCATGACACTATAGGTACACTGACAGTAAAGCTATCTTCACAAAAACGTAAAATTAAAATAATGCAAACTACAATATAGCCACCATGACAACACAGCCATCTTGACAATAATATCACGATATAACTCAATCACCAGGACAATAGAGTCACCTTGACAGTAATCTTACAATGACTTTATAAATATCATGAAAATATAGCACCCATGTCAAGATATTTGGTATGACAATTTAGCCATTATGTAGCTACTATGATCATATAACTGATATGACAATATAATCAAAGCAAAAATATAGAAACATTCAACTTATATTCACAATGGCAATAAAACCACCTGACAATATAGATACTGTTAATAGATAGCCGTTTTCGGATCATAGGAAAAATATAGACTCCAGGACAATATACAGTGACTCAGAAAGGATTTATCATCATGATATGGTCATAACATTATAGCTGTCATGGAACTGTAGTCAACATGACAAAATTATCACAATGAAATAAAACGACATTACAATATAGTTACCATAATCATACACTAATCATGATTATATAATCAGCAGGTTGACATAAACAAGATCATAGTGTAAAAACCATGACAATTTAAGTGACATGATGAGATGATATCCATTCACTTACACTTACAATACCACATACGTTTTCATGAAAATATTATCATGATCATATAATCACAACAGTATTGACACTAATTACAAAACATATCCCTAAAGACAAAATTAACCATAACAATATAGCCATCAAGTTGATATAGCGACCAAGATAATATAGCCAGGACGGCATTATATTGGAAGTAAGAATACAACCACCATGCCAATGTCTTCACCATGACAATATAGCTACCATGAAAATATAGTAACCTTGACTATGTAGCTATTATGATAAAATACACAATTGAAAAATATCCACAGCAAGAGTTTAGCTGCTAAAACACTATATCGCCATGCCAATATCGCCAAAATGTTATTATTGCCATCATGATAATATACGCCAGAAAAGAAACATATATACCCACTACTCGACAATATAGCTATTCTGACAATATTGCCAACATGAAAAGACAGTCACCTCCTTGTTATATAACAAAAATGACAAATAGCCATCATGGCGATATAGTGATTTAACAATACAGCCACTATGGTAATATAATTATCATAACAATGTGATCTTAACGACAATGTAGCCAACGTGACTATATAGTCATGTTGACAATACAACCACCGTGACAATACAGACAACATGACAGTACCGTCTCTAAGAAAATATTGCCATCAATTTGACAAATCATATGACAATATAGATATTATGGCAACATAGTCACCATGACAATATACTCACAAATACAATATAGTCGCCATGATAAAATTATCTTACCATGAAAATATAGCCGCCTACTATTTTGGTTTCCATTTCAATGTAGAAACAGTAAAAAAAGATTTACCATGACAGTACTGAAACCATAACTGTATAGCATATCATGGAAATGTAGTCAGCTGATAATTTAATCAAAATGGTAATTTCTCTTCAATAATGGTATATCCTCAAGGGCAATATCAACACCATTAAAAAAGCTTCTACGAAAAAAACTGTCATTATGACATTATAAAAATCATGATAAAAAGTCACCATTACAATATAGTTATCTTGGCAATATAGCCACCAAGACATTATAGTCATAATGATAATATAGTCGCTATGACAATATTGTCACCATGAAAATATAATTATCATGATAATATTTCGCTTATGACAAAGTATGCAAGAGTTGAATAATGACAATATATCACCTATAAAAAGATCACCTCGCCAAAATAGCTAAGGTGACGATATATACATTATAGCAATGTAACTAAAATGAGAAGATAGCCAAAATGACAGTATGGTCATAATGACAATACTGCCACTATGAAAATACGTTCCCCATGACACTATAGCTACACTGACAAGTAAGCCTTATTTCACAAAAGACCAACATTGAAAATACAGCAAACGAGAATATAGCCACCATCATAGTTCAGCCACCATGATAATAATATCACGATACAAGTCATCACCATGTCATTAGTCACTTTGATAATTATCTTGCAATGACTATATAAATATCATGAAAAAATAGCCTCCATGTCAACATGTCTGCCATGAAAATCTGGCCATTATGATAATATAGTCATGAACGCAATTTATTCACTATAACAATATACCCACAGTGATCATATAACTGATGTGACAATACAGTTAAAGAAGCAAAAAAGAAATATACAAATCATATTCACTATGGCAGTATAACTACATGACAATATAGATACTGTGACAAGTAGTCGCTTTTGAATCATAGCAAACTTATAGCCGGCAGGACAACATAGTTTCTATGACAAAATAGGGACCAAGACAGGATATATCATTATAATATAGACACCTTGACAGTATAGACCATAAAACAATGTAACAATCGTGAAACTGTACCTGCCAAAACATTATAGATGTCATGAAATTTTAGTCAACATGACAAAATTATCATAATGAAATATCATCGGCATTACAATATAGTTACCATAATCATAGACAAATCATGATCATATAATCAGAAGGTTGACATAAACAATATCACACTATAAAAATCATGACAGTATAAGTGACATGATGATATGATATCCATACACTTACACTTACAATACGAAAGAAGCCGCCATGAATATATTGTTATCATGATCATTTAATCACAACAATATTGTAGGTAGTGACAAATATATCCCTAACGACAAAATCAATCATAGCAATATAGCCATCAACTTGTTATAGCGACCAAGATAATGTAGCGAGCATTGTATTGAGAATTACAATACAGCCACCGTGCCAATGTCGTCACCATCACAATATAGCTATCATGAAAATATGGTAACGTTGATAATGTAGCTGTCATGGCAAAATATTCAAGCCACAACAAGAGTTTAGCTGCTAAGACGATATATCACCATGCCAATATCTCTAAAATGTTAGTATAGCCATCATGGCAATATATCAACAGAAAAAATACTCATCACAACGATATAGCTACTTGACAATATACTACTCTGAAAATATAGGTAACATTAAAAGACAGCCACCTCCTTGAAATATAAAAGAAAATAAAAATGACAAATAGCCATCATGGCAATATGGTAACTAAACAATATAGCCATCATGGCAATATGGTAACCAAACAATATAGCCATCATGACAATATGATTACCATAGCAATGTATTCTTTATGGCAATATAGTCACCATGTCCTTATAGTCACGATGACAATACAACTACCATGACAGTACAGAAAACATCAAAATACAGTCTCTAAGACAATATTGCCACTAATTGAATAAGTTAAATGACAATATAGATATTATGGCAACACAATCACGATGACAATATACTCAGAAATGTTATATAAGCGTCATAATAAAATGATCTTACTATGAAAATATAGTCACCCTGCCACTTTGGCTTCCATTACAATATAGCCACAATAACAAAACATTCACCACGACAGTACTGAAACCATAACAATATAGCATATCATGAAAATGTAGTCACTTGATCATTTAATGAAAAATAAAAATTTCGCTTCTATTATGGTAAAATCTCATGGACAAAATTTTATAAACCTTTAAAAAGCTGCCATGAAAATAAAATCACTCTGACATAAATATCATGATAAAATAGTGACCATGGCAATATAGCTACTCTGAGATCATAGTCATTATGACAATATAGTCGCTATTAAAATACTGTCACCTTAATGATAAAGTTATCAAAATGATATATCGCTTGTGACAAAATATGTATGATTAGAAAATGACAGTATAGGACCTATAAAAAAGATCACCTTGCCACTATAGTCAAGGTGACGGATATATACATCATAGCAACGTAAAGAAAAAGAGATGATAACCAGAACGACGGTATGTTCATAATGACAATACTGCAACTATGAAAATGTTCCCCACGATTCTCCAGCTTCACTGACAATAAAGCCATCTTCACAAAAAGAGTACTATTGAAAAAATAGCAAACGACTATACAGTCATCGAGACAGTACAGCCACCATGACAATAATCTCTCGATATAAATCAATCGCAAGGACATTAGCGTCACCTTGATAATGAATATACAATGAGTATATGAACGTCATGAAAATATAGCGTCCATATAAATATATTTGTTGTGCAAATATAGCCTCCATATGAATATCTTTAAAGTGACAGTTTCGCCATTCTGATAATATAGTCAAGACGCTAATATATTTACCATAACAATAAAGCCACCATGATCACATAAATGATATGACAATATAGTCAACGGAACAATAAACGCATTTATGAATTATATCCACTCTAAGAATACAGCCACATGAAAATATAGATTATTTTTTTATTATACTTTGTCGCTGTCTCCCGCGTTTGCGAGGTAGCGCAAGGAAACAGACGAAAGAAATGGCCCAACCCCCCCCCATACACATGTATATACATACGTCCACACACGCAAATATACATACCTACACAGCTTTCCATGGTTTACCCCAGACGCTTCACATGCCCTGATTCAATCCACTGACAGCACGTCAACCCCGGTATACCACATCGCTCCAATTCACTCTATTCCTTGCCCTCCTTTCACCCTCCTGCATGTTCAGGCCCCGATCACACAAAATCTTTTTCACTCCATCTTTCCACCTCCAATTTGGTCTCCCTCTTCTCCTCGTTCCCTCCACCTCCGACACATATATCCTCTTGGTCAATCTTTCCTCACTCATTCTCTCCATGTGCCCAAACCACTTCAAAACACCCTCTTCTGCTCTCTCAACCACGCTCTTTTTATTTCCACACATCTCTCTTACCCTTACGTTACTCACTCGATCAAACCACCTCACACCACACATTGTCCTCAAACATCTCATTTCCAGCACATCCATCCTCCTGCGCACAACTCTATCCATAGCCCACGCCTCGCAACCATACAACATTGTTGGAACCACTATTCCTTCAAACATACCCATTTTTGCTTTCCGAGATAATGTTCTCGACTTCCACACATTCTTCAAGACCCCCAGAATTTTCGCCCCCTCCCCCACCCTATGATCCACTTCCGCTTCCATGGTTCCATCCGCCTGCCAGATCCACTCCCAGATATCTAAAACACTTCACTTCCTCCAGTTTTTCTCCATTCAAACTCACCTCCCAATTGACTTGACCCTCAACCCTACTGTACCTAATAACCTTGCTCTTATTCACATTTACTCTTAACTTTCTTCTTCCACACACTTTACCAAACTCAGTCACCAGCTTCTGCAGTTTCTCACATGAATCAGCCACCAGCGCTGTATCATCAGCGAACAACAACTGACTCACTTCCCAAGCTCTCTCATCCCCAACAGACTTCATACTTGCCCCTCTTTCCAAAACTCTTGCATTTACCTCCCTAACAACCCCATCCATAAACAAATTAAACAACCATGGAGACATCACACACCCCTGCCGCAAACCTACATTCACTGAGAACCAATCACTTTCCTCTCTTCCTACACGTACACATGCCTTACATCCTCGATAAAAACTTTTCACTGCTTCTAACAACTTTCCTCCCACACCATATATTCTTAATACCTTCCACAGAGCATCTCTATCAACTCTATCATATGCCTTCTCCAGATCCATAAATGCTACATACAAATCCATTTGCTTTTCTAAGTATTTCTCACATACATTCTTCAAAGCAAACACCTGATCCACACATCCTCTACCACTTCTGAAACCACACTGCTCTTCCCCAATCTGATGCTCTGTACATGCCTTCACCCTCTCAATCAATACCCTCCCATATAATTTACCAGGAATACTCAACAAACTTATACCTCTGTAATTTGAGCACTCACTCTTATCCCCTTTGCCTTTGTACAATGGCACTATGCACGCATTCCGCCAATCCTCAGGCACCTCACCATGAGTCATACATACATTAAATAACCTTACCAACCAGTCAACAATACAGTCACCCACTTTTTTAATAAATTCCACTGCAATACCATCCAAACCTGCTGCCTTGCCGGCTTTCATCTTCCGCAAAGCTTTCACTACCTCTTCTCTGTTTACCAAATCATTTTCCCTAACCCTCTCACTTTCAACACCACCTTGACCAAAACACCCTATATCTGCCACTTTATCATCAAACACATTCAACAAACCTTCAAAATACTCACTCCATCTCCTTCTCACATCACCACTACTTGTTTTCACCTCCCCATTTGCGCCCTTCACTGAAGTTCCCATTTGCTCCCTTGTCTTACGCACTTTATTTACCTACTTCCAGAACATCTTTTTATTCTCCCTAAAATTTAATGATACTCTCTCACCCCAACTCTCATTTGCCCTTTTTTTCACCTCTTGCACCTTTCTCTTGACCTCCTGTCTCTTTCTTTTATATATCTCCCACTCAATTGCATTTTTTCCCTGCAAAAATCGTCCAAATGCCTCTCTCTTCTCTTTCACTAATACTCTTACTTCTTCATCCCACCACTCACTACCCTTTCTAATCAACCCACCTCCCACTCTTCTCATGCCACAAGCATCTTTTGCGCAATCCATCACTGATTCCCTAAATACATCCCATTCCTCCCCCACTCCCCTTACTTCATTGTTCTCACCTATTTCCATTCTGTACTCGCGTGTCGTAGAAAGCGACTAGAGGGGACGGGAGCGGGGGGCCAGAAATCCTCCCCTCCTTGTATTAACTTTCTAAAATGGGAAACAGAAGGAGTCACGCGGGGAGTGCTCATCCTCCTCGAAGGCTCAGAGTGGGGTGCCTAAATGTGTGTGGATGTAGCCAAGATGTGAAAAAAGGAGAGATAGGTAGTATGTTTGAGGAAAGGAACCTGGATGTTTTGGCTCTGAGTGAAACGAAGCTCAAGGGTAAAGGGGAAGAGTGGTTTGGGAATGTCTGGGGAGTAAAGTCAGGGGTTAGTGAGAGGACAAGAGCAAGGGAAGGAGTAGCAATACTCCTGAAACAGGAGTTGTGGGAGTATGTGATAGAATGTAAGAAAGTAAATTCTCGATTAATATGGGTAAAACTGAAAGTTGATGGAGAGAGGTGGGTGATTATTGGTGCATATGCACCTGGGCATGAGAAGAAAGATCATGAGAGGCAAGTGTTTTGGGAGCAGCTGAATGAGTGTGTTAGTGGTTTTGATGCACGAGACCGGGTTATAGTGATGGGTGATTTGAATGCAAAGGTGAGTAATGTGGCAGTTGAGGGAATAATTGGTATACATGGGATGTTCAGTGTTGTAAATGGAAATGGTGAAGAGCTTGTAGATTTATGTGCTGAAAAAGGACTGATGATTGGGAATACCTGGTTTAAAAAGCGAGATATACATAAGTATACTTATGTAAGTAGGAGAGATGGCCAGAGAGCGTTAATGGATTACGTTTTAATTGACAGGCGTGCAAAAGAGAGACTTTTGGATGTTAATGTGCTGAGAGGTGCAACTGGAGGGATGTCTGATCATTATCTTGTGGAGGCTAAGGTGAAGGTTTGTATGGGTTTTCAGAAAAGAAGAGTGAATGTTGGGGTGAAGAGGGTGGTGAGAGTAAGTGAGCTTGGGAAGGAGACCTGTGTGAGGAAGTACCAGGAGAGACTGAGTACAGAAAATATAGATACTGTGACAAAATAGTCATTTTTGGATAATAGCAAACATATAGCGTCCAAGAGAATATAGTCTCTATGGCAAAATAGCGAAGAAGACAGGATTTATCATCACAATACAGTTACCTTGACAGTGTAGCCAATAAAACAGTGGAACAACCTTGAAAATGTACCTACCATAACAATATAGCTTACATGAAAATATAGTTACTATGACAAATTCATTACAATGAAATACAAACGATATCACATTATGGTTTCGATAATCATACACCAATCATGATCATATAAGATAGAACCTTGAAAACAAAGCAAGGGTAGTGACAACGCAGGGAGGAATAGCTAAAACCTAGATCTGAAAGACGATAGCAGCTCCGTACACGTCGGTAGCTGGTGCGCGACTGTCATCAGGTGATTACATTGTCATGATATGCTATATTGTCATTATTTCAGTACTGTCGTAGTGAATATATTATTATGTTAGCTATATTGCAATGGCAGGGTGGCCAAATTTTCATGGTAGGATAATTTTGTTATCGCGGTTATATTGAATTTGTCATAATACTGTCATGGTGACTGTGTTCCAGTAATATCTATATTATCCAGTAATATCTATATTATCATTTAATTTGTTGAAGCGATTGCAATATTGTCGTAGAGACTCTAATGTCATGTTGCCTGTATTGTCATGATGGTTGCATGTCATCTTGACTATATAGTCATGTTGGTTATATTCCAGTTATGATTACATGGTTATGGTAACTATATTGCCATGGTGACTATATTGATAGGTGACTACATTGCCATGATAGCTATTTTTCATTTTTGTTATACTGTAAGGAGGTGACTGTCTTTTCATACTGAATATATTATCAGGGTAGCTATATTGTTAAGTTAGCTATATCATTGTGGTGCTTATTTTCTTTTTCTGGTGGTATATTGCCATGATGCATAGACTAACATTTTGGCGATATTGCCATGGTGATATAATGTCTTAGCAAATAAACTGTTATTGTGGATAAGTTCCATGGGATTTCATTATCATAGTAGCTACATTGTTAATGTTACTATATTTTCATGGTAGCTCCATTGTCATGGTGACGATATTGCCATTGTTGCTGTATTCTTATTTTCAATATAATGCCAACCAAACAACATTATCTTGGTCGCTATATTTAGTTGTTGGCTATATTGCTGTGGTTAATTTTGTCGTTGGGGACATATTTTGTCATTAACTACAATTTTATTTTAATCATATGATCATGATAAAAATATTTTCATGGCGGCTTATTTGGTAATATGAGTGCAAGTGTATGGATATCATATTATCATGTCACTATATTGTCATGGTTTTTATACTGTGATGGTGTTTATGTCAGCCCCCTGATGATATAATCTTCATTGATATATGATTATGGTAACTAAATTGTAATGGCGATTATATTTCATTGTGACAATTTTGCATTATTCCTGTATTTTTATGGTAGCTATATTGTTATGGCGGGTACATTTTCATTGTTGTTTCATTGTTTTATCGGCTATACTGTCAAGTTGACTATATCTTAATCAAAAATCTTGTCTTGGTCGCTATTTTGTCATGGACACTATATTTTCCTGGAACCTATATGTTTGCTATGATCCGAAAAAGACTATTTTGTCACAGCATCAATATTGTCATGTGATGATATTGCCATAATGAATATAAATTGAAGGCTTCCTTATTGTTGCGTTGACTGCATTGTCTTATCACTTATATGATCATGGGTATATTGTTATAGTGAATATATTGCCGTCTTGACTATATTATCATATTGGCTAAATTGTCATGGTAAATATGTTGACATGGAAGCCTTATTTTCATGATGTTTATATAGTCAGTGAATTATATCGTGACATTACTGTCATAGTGGCTGTACTTTAATGGTTACTATATAGTCGTTTGCTGTATTTTCACTGTTACTCTTTTGTGAAGATTGCTTTATTGTCATTGTAGCTATAGTGTCATGGGAAATATATTTTCATAGCAGCAGTATTGTCATTATGAACATACCGTCATTTTGGCTGTCTACTCGTTTTGGTTATATTGCGAAGTTTTACATATCGTCACCTTGGCTATATTGCCAATGTGATCTCTTTTATAGTTGCTATGTTGTCATTTTTTAGTGATGCATATTTTTTCATAAGCGATACATTATCGTGATAACTTTACTATTACGGTGACAGTATATTGTCATTGTGACAATGTTGAGATTTTGACTATAATATCTTAGTGGCTATATTTCTAAGATGACTATACTGTCATGGTGACTATTTCATGATGATGGTCATAATGACAGTTTGACTGCATTTTCATTGCAGCATATTTAATGGTGTTGATTTTGCCCTTGAAGATATATCATATAAATGAAAATTTCCTTTTTTTTAAATTATCATGTAAATATATTGCCATGATATGCGATATTGTTATAGTTTCAGTACTGTCATGTTGAATGTATATTATGTTGGTTACATTACAATCAAAGTCATAGTGGCAGGGTAACTATATTTTCATGGTTGGATCATTTTGTTATGACGATTTTATTGTATTTGTAAGTATATTCTCATGGTTACTGTGTTGCCGTAATTTCTATATTGTCCCGGACACTACATATCCTGAAATCTATATTGTCATATCAGTTATATGATCATGGAAGCTTTATTTTCATAGTGAATATCTTGTCGTCGTGACTATATTATCATAATGGCTAAATTGTCATAGGAAATATGTTGACATGAGGGCTATATTTTCATGATATTCATAAAGTCATTGAAAGATTACCATCAAGGTGACTACAATAGCCTGGCGATTGATGTACGTCGTGACATTATTGTCAAGATACCTGCGTTATCATGGTGGCTATATTGTCGTTTCCTGTATTTTCAATGTTACTCTTTTGTGAAGATTGCTTTATTTTCATTGTAGCTATACTGTCAAGGGGAATATATTTTCGTAGTAGCAGAATTGTCGTTATGAACATATCGTCATTTTGGCTATCTGCTCATTTTGGTTACATTGCGAAGATTTACATATCGTCACCTTGACACTATTGGCAAGGTGATCTCTTTATAGTTGCTATATTGTCATTTTTTTAATCATGTATATTTTCTCATGAGTGATACATTATCTTGAGAACTATATCATTAAAGTGACAGTATATTGTCATGGTGGCTATATTGTCATTATGACTACAATCTCTTAGTGGCTATATTGCTAAGATAACTACATGTGAAAATATTTTCATTGTAGCTTATCTAATGGTGTTGATTTACCCTTGGATATATATCATTATAAAAACGGATATTTCATTTTGTTTGAATTATGAGGTGAATACATTGTCATGATATGCTATATTGTTATAGTTTCAGTACTGTCATGGTGAATGTATATTATGGTGGCTACATTACAATGGAAGCCATAATGTCAAGGTGGCTATATATTCATGGTTTGAACATTTTGTTATTAGTATTTTATTGTATTTTTGAATATATTGTCATGGTGACTATGTTGAAATAATTTCTATATTGTCATTTGATTTATTAAATTGATGGCAATATTGTCATAGAGACTGTATTGTCATGTTGCCTGTATGGTCATCATAGTTGTCTTGTCATTGTAACTCTATGTTCATGATTACATTCTTATGGTAACTATATTGGCAACATGGCTTTTTGTCAGAGTAACTATATTGTTACATTAGCAATCTTATCGTGGTGGGTATTTTTTTTCGGTATATTGCCATGATGGCTTTACTAGAATTTTGGCAAGATTAGCATGGTGATAAAGTGTTCGCAGCCCAACTGTTGTTTTGGACATTTTTTCATGGAATGCATTATCATGGTACCTATATTGTCAAGGTTACTATATTTCATGCAAGCTACATTGTAAAGATGACGATATTGGCATGGCGGGTGTATTGTTATGTTCAATATAACGCCATCCTTGCTACATTATCTTGGTCGCTATATCAACTTGATGGCTATATTGCTACGGTCAATTTCATCGTTGGGGATGTATTTTGTCTTTACCTACAATTTGGTTGTGATTATATGATCATGATGATATTTCTATGACGGCTTATTTGGCATCTTGAGTGTATCTGTCTGGATTTCATATCATCATGTAACTTAGTCTGTCATGCTTTTAAACAGTGATGGTGCTTATGTGAAAATGCTGATTACATTATCATCATTAATGTATGATTATTGTAACTATATAGCAATGGCAATATCTTTTTTGATCATTTTGGTGTGTTGACTTCATTTTGATAGTAGTATTATTGGTATGGCAGGTACATTTTCATGGTTCTGACATTGCTTTATGGGCTATACTGTCAAGGCGGCTGTATGGTATTGATTAATTCTGTTTTGGACGCTATTGTCTCCTGGACACTATATACTTTAGAGGCTATATGTTTCCTATGATCCGAAAGCAACTATTTTGTCACGGTATCTACAATGTCAGGTGGCTATATTGACGTTGTAAACATATTCTGAATGTTTCTTTAATGTTGCGTTGACTATATTTTTATATCAGAAATATGGCCATGATGGCTTTGTTGTTATAGTGAAAATATTGTAGTTTTGACTATATTATCATAATGGCTAAATTGTCATGGGAAATATGTTGATATGGATGCTATATTCTCATGATTCTTTTATGGTAATTGTCAAAAAATTTTCAAGTTTACTCTAATATCACAGTGATTGATTTATGTTGTAACATTATTGTTGTGGTGGCTGTACAATCATGATGGCTATATTGTCGTTTGATTCGTTTTCAATGTTACTATTTAGTAAATATGGCTTTGATGTCAGTGTAGGTATACTTTCATTGGGAACAAATTTTCATAGTGACGCAATTGTCATTATGACATAAAGTCATTTTGGCTATCTTCTAATTTGGGTTACATTGTTATGTTATATATATCGTCACCTTGGCTATATTGGGAAGGTGATTTTTTTGTAGGTGGTATATTGTCATTTTTTAATCGTGGATATTCTGTTATAAGCGATATATTATGATGATACACATATCATTAAGGTGAAAATATTGGCATGGCGACTATATTGTCTTTATGACTGTAATCTTATGATAACAATATAGGTACCCTGATATATAGGCAACATGAAAAGACAATCACCCCCTTGTAATATAACAAAAGATAACAAATACCCATGATGTCAATATATTCATTTACCAATATAGCCACCATGCAATATAGTTACCGTATCAATATAATCTTAATGAAATATAACTACCATGACCATATAGACACGATGACAATACCTCCAGCAAGACAATACAGGAACCATGACATTACATTATAACAATATAGCCACCAATTCAACAAATCAAATGACAGTATAGATATTATGGCAACAGTCACCATGACAATATACACACAAGTGGAATATAATCGACATAACAAAATTATCATATTAGGAAAATATAGCAACTCTACCACTATGGCTTTCATTGGAATATAGCCAACATAATAATACATATACAATGACATTCCTGAAACCGTAACAATATAGCATATCACGACAATGTAGTCCACTAATGATTTAATCAAAATGAGAATCTCGTTTTATAATAATACATCCTCAAGGGCAAACCCAACACCAATATAAAAGGTACCGTGAAAATTTAGTCACCATGACATTATAACCATCATGATGAAATAGACACCATGACAATAAAGTTACTTTGGCAAGATATCCAACATGATATCATTGTCATAATAATAATATAGTCAAAATGCCAATATATAGTTATCGGAATGTTATAGTTAACATGATAATGTATCACCTTCGACAAAACATTCATGATTAAAAAAATGAAAATAAATTAACAGTAAAAAGAGATCACATTGCTAATATAGCCAAGGTGATGATGATGATATATATATATATATATATATATATATATATATATATATATATATATATATATATATATATATATGATAGAAATATGACCAAAATAAGGAGATGGCCAAAATGACAGTATGTTCGTAATGACAATAATTCCACTATGAATATATATTCTCCATGACACTATAGGTACACTGATAGTAAAGCTATCTTCACAAAAGCGTAAAATCAGAATACAGCAAACTACATATAACCACCATGACAATACAGCCATCTTGACAATCATATCAAGGTATAGCTCAATCACCAGGACAATACAGTCACCTTGATAGTCATCTTACAATGACTTTATAAATATCATGAAAATATAGCCCTCATGTCAAGATATTTGCTATGACAATCTAGCCATTATGAAAATATAGTCACGAAGACAATCTATTCACTATGACAATAAAGCTACCATGATCATATAACTGATATGACAATATAATCAAAGCAAAATTATAGAAAAATTCAACGTATATTCACAATGGCAATATAACCACCTGACAATATAGATACTGTTAATAGATAGTCGTTTTCGGATCATAGCAAAAATATATAATTCAGGACCATAGAGTGTCTGTGAAAAATAGTGACTCAGACAAGATTTATCATCATGATATGGTCATAACATTATAGCTGTCATGGAATTGTAGTCAACATGACAAAATTATCACAATGAAATAAAACGACATTACAATATAGTTACCATAATCATACACCAATCATGATTATATAATCAGCAGGTTGACATAAACAAGATCATAGTGTAAAAACCATGACAATTTAAGTAAAATGATGAGATGATATCCATTCACTTACACTTACAATACCACATAAATTTCCATGAAAATATTACCATGATCATATAATCACAACAGTATTGTCACTAATTACAAAATATATCCCGAAAGACAAAATTAACCGTAAAATTATAGCCATCAAGTTGATATATCGACCAAGATAATGTAGCCAGGACGGCATCATATTGAAAGTTAAGAATACAACCACCATGCCGATGTCTTCACCATGACAATGTAGCTACCATGAAAATATAGTAACCTTAACTATGTAGCTACCATGATAAAACATACAACTGAAAAATATCCACAACAAGAGTTTAGCTGCTAAAACACTATATCGCCATGTCAATATCGCTAAAATGTTATTATTGCCATCATGATAATATACCGCCAGAAAAGAAATATATATACCCACTTCTTGACAATATAGCTATTCTGAAAATATTGCCAACATGAAAAGACAGTCACCTTGTTATATAACAAAAATGACAAATAGCCATCATGACGATATAGTGATTTAATGATGCAACCACTTTGGTAATATAGTTACCATAAAAATGTTATCTTAACGACAATGTAGCCAACATGACTATATAGTCACGTTGACAATACAACCACCGTGACAATACAGATAACATGAAAGTACCGTCTCTAAGACAATTTGACAAATTATATGACAATATAGATATTATGGTAACATAGTCACTATGACAATATACTTAGAAATGCAACATAATCGCCGTGATAAATTTATCCTACCATGAAAATATAGCCACCTACCATTTTGGTTTTCATTGCAATGTAGAAACAGTAATCTAAGATTTACCATGACAGTACTGAAACCATAACAGTATGCCATAACGTGGCAATATAGTCAGCTGATAATCTAATCAAAATGACAATTTCTCATCTGTCATGGTATATCTTTAAGGGCTATATTAACACCATTAAAAAAGCTTTTACGAAAATACGGTCATTATGACATTATACAAATCATAATAAAAAAGTCACCATGACAATATAGTTATCTTGGCAATATAGCCACTGTGACATTATAGTCATAATGATAATATAGTCACTATGACAATATTGTCACCATGAAAATATAATTATCATAATAATATTTCGTTTATGACAAAGTATGAAAGAGTTAAATAATGACAATATATCACCTATAAAAAGATCACCCCGCCAAAATAGCTAAGGTGACGAGATATAGATTATAGTAATGTAACTAAAATGAAAAGATAGCCAAAATGACGGTATTATCATAATGACCATACTGCCACTGTGAAAATATGTTCCCCATGACACTATAGCTACACTGACAACAAAACCATATTCACAAAAGAGCAACATTGAAAATACAGCAAAGGAGAATATAGCCAGCATCATACTTCAGCCACCATGATAATAATATCACGATACAAATTGTCACCATGTCATTAGTCACCTTGATAATAAACTTACAATGACTACATAAATATCATGAAAATATAGCCTCCATGTCAACATGTCTGCCATGATAATCTGGTCATTATGATAATATAGTCATGACGGGAATTTATTCACTATAACAATATAGCCACAGTGATCTTGTAACTGATGTGATAATACTGTCAAAGAAGCATAAAAGAAACATACAAATCATATTCACTATGGCAGTATAACTACATGACAATATAGATACTGTGACAAATAGTCGCTTTTGAATCATATCAAACATATCGCAGGCAGGACAACATAGTCTCTATGACAAAATAGCCACCAAGACAGGTTGTATCATTATAAAATAGACACCTTGACAGTATAGACCATAAAACAATGTAACAATCATGAAACTGTACCTGCCAAAACATTATAGATGTCATGAAATTTTAGTCAACATGACAAAATTATTATAATGAAATATCATCGGCATTACAATATATTTACCATAATCATAGACCAATCATGATCATATAATCAGCAGGTTGACATAAACAATATCACAATATGAAAACCATGACAGTGTAAGTGACATGATGATATGATATCCATACACTTACACTTACAATACGAAAGAAGCCGCCATGAATATATTGTTATCATGATCATATAATCACAACAATATTGTAGGTACTGAAAAATATACCCCCAACGGCAAAATTAATCATGGCAATATTGCCATCAACTTGTTATAGCGACCAAGATAATGTCGCGAGCATTGTATTGAGAATAGCAATAAAGCCACCGTGCCAATGTCGTCACCATGACAATATAGCTATTATGAAAATATAATAACGTTGATAATGTAGCTGACATGGCAAAATATTCAAGAGAGAAAATACCCAAAAGATAGCCACAACAAGAGTTTAGCTGCTAAAATTTTAGTATAGCCATCATGGCAATATATCAACAGAAAAAATACTCATCACAACGATAGAACTAACTTGACAATATACTACTCTGACAATATAGGTAACATTAAAGAACAGCCACCTCCTTGAAATAAAAAAGAAAAAAAATGACAAATAGCCATCATGGCAATATGGTAACTAAAGAATATAGCCATCATGGCAATATGGTAACCAAACAATATAACCATCTTGGAAATATGATTACCAAAGCAATGTATCCTTAATGGCAAAATAGTCACCATGTCCTTATAGTCACGATGACAATACAACTAATATGACAATACAGAAAACATCAAAATACAGTCTCTAAGACAATATTGCCACTAATTCAACAAGTTAAATGACAATATAGATATTATGGCAACACAATCACGATGACAATATACTCAGAAATGTTATATAATCGTCATGGTTAAATGATCCTACCATGAAAATATAGTCACCCTGCCACTATGGCTTCCATTACAATATAGCCACAAAAACAAAACATTCACCACAGCAGTACTGAAACCATAACAATATAGTATATCATGACAATGTAGTCACTTGATCATTTAATGAAAAATAAAAATTTCGCTTCTATTATGGTATAACCTCAGGGACAAAATTTTATACACCATTAAAAAGCTGCCAAGAACATACAGTCACTATGACATATATATCATGATAAAATAGTGACCATGGTAATATAGCCACTATGAGATTATAGTTATTATGACAATATACTCGCTATTAAAATACTGTTACCGTAATAATCAAGTTATCAAAATGATACATCGCTTTTGACAAAATATGCATGATTAGAAAATAACAGTATAGCACCTATAAAAAAGATCACCTTGCCACTATAGTCAAGGTGACGATATATACATCATAGCAACGTAAAGAAAAAGAGATGATAACCAGAACGACGGTATGTTCATAATGACAATACTGCAACTATGAAAATATGTTCCCAACGATTCTCCAGCTTCACTGACAATAAAGCCATCTTCACAAAAGAGTACTATTGAAAAAATAGCAAATGACTATACAGCCATCAAGACATTACAGCCACCATGTCAATAATATATCGATATAAATCAATCGCCAGGACTTTAGCGTCACCTTGATAATGAATATACAATGAGTACATGAACATCATGAAAATATATCGTCCATATAAGTATATTTGTCGTGAAAATATAACCTCCATATGAATATCTTTAAAGTGACAGTTTCGCCATTCTGATAATATAGTCAAGACGCTAATATATTCACCATAAAAATAAGGCCACCATAATCACATAAATGATATGACAATATAGTCAACGCAACGATAAACGCATTTATAAATTATATCCACTTTGATAATACAGCCACATAAAAATATAGTTACTGTGACAAAATATCAGTTTTGGATCATAGCAAACATATAACGTCCAAGAGAATATAGTCTCTATGACAAAATAGCGAAGAAGACAGGATTTATCACCACAATACAGTCACCCTTGACAGTATAGCCAATAAAACAGTGGAACAACCATGAAAATGTACCTACCATACAAATATAGCTTACTTGAAAATATAGTTACTATGACAAATTCATTACTATGATATACAAACGATATCACATTATGGTTTCGGTAATCATACACCAATCATGATCATATAAGATCAAACCTTCAAAACAAAGCAAGTGTAGCGACAACGCAGGGAGGAGTAGCGACAACCTAGCTCTGAAAGACGACAGCAGCTCCGTACACGTCGGTAGCTGGTGCGCGACTGTCATCAGGTTACTACATTTTCGTGATATGCTATATTTTCATGGTTTCAATACTGTCGTAGTGAATGTATTATTATGTTAGCTATATTGCAGTGGCAGGGTGGCTAAATTTTCATGGTAGGATAATTTTGTTATCGCGGTTATATTGCATTTGTGATAATACTGTCATGGTGACTCTGTTCCAGTAATATCTATATTATCATTTAATTTGTTGAAGCGATTGCAATATTGTCGTAGAGACTCTAATGTCATGTTGCCTGTATTGTCATGATGGTTGCATGACATCTTGACTATATAGTCATGTTGGTTATATTCTATTTATGATTACATGGTTATGGTAACTATATTGCCATGGTGACTATATTGATAGGTGTCTACAATGCCATGATAGCTATTTCTCATTTTTGTTATACTGTAAGGAGGTGACTGTCTTTTCATATTGAATATATCATCAGGGTAGCTACATTGTTAAGTTAGTTATATCATTGTGGTGCTTATTTTCTTTTTCTGGTGGTATATTGCCATGATGTCTAGACTAACATTTTGGCGATATTGGCATGGTGATATAGTGACTTAGCAAATAAACTGTTATTGTGGATATGTTCCATGGGATTTTATTATCATAGTAGCTACTTTGTCAATGTTACTATATTTTCATGGTAGCTACATTGTCATGGTGACGATATTGCCATTGTGGCTTCATTGTTATTATCAATAAAATGCCATCCTAACTATATTATCTTTGTCTCTATATTTACTTGCTGGCTATATTGCCATGGTTAATTTTGTCGTTGGGATATATTTTGTCATTAACCACAATTTTGTTTTAATCATATGATCATTATAATAATATTTTCATGGCGGCTTATTTGGTAATGTCAGTGAAAGTGTATAGATATCATATTATTATGTCACTATACTGTCATGGTTTTTATACTGTGATGGTGTTTATGTCAGCTTCCTGATGATATTATCATGATTGATATATGATTATGGTAACTGAATTGTAATGGCGATTATATTTCATTGTGACAATTTTGTCATGTTGCCTGCACTTTCATGGTAGCTGTATTGTTATGGCAGGTACATTTTCATTGTTGTTTCATTGTTTTATCGGCTATACTGTCAAGATGATTATATATTAAATGAAAATCTGGTCTTAGTCGCTATTTTGTCATGGACACTATATTGTCTTGAAGCCAATATGTTTGCTATGATCCGAGAGAGAATATTTTGTCACAGCATCCATATTTTCAGGTGCTTATATTGCTATAATGAATATAATTTGAAGGTTTCCTTATTGTTGTTTTGATTGTATTGTCATATCACTTATATGATCATGGTTATATCGTTATAGTGAATATATTGCCCACTTGACTATATCATCATATTGGCTAAATTGTCATGGTAAGTATATTGACATGGAAGCCTTATTTTTATGATGTTTATATAGTCAGTGAATTATATCGTGACATTATTGTCATAATGGCTGTACTTTGATGGTGGCTATATAGTCGTTTGCTGTATTTTCACTGTTACTCTTTTGTGAAGATTGCTTTATTGTCATTGTAGCTATAGTGTCATGGGGGACATATTTTCATAGCAGCAGTATTGTCATAATAAACATACCGTCATTTTGGCTATCTACTCATTTTGGTTATATTGCGAATATTTTCATATCATCACCTTGGCTATATTGTCAAGGTGATCTCATTTATAGATGCTATATTGTCATTTTTTTTAGTCATGCATATTTTCTCATAAGCGATACATTATCGTGATAACTTTACTATTAAGCTGACAGTATATTATCATTGTGACAATGTTGCCATTATGATTATAATCTCTTAGTGGCTATATTGCTAAGATAACTATACTGTCATGGTGACAATATCATGATGATGGTTATAATGACAGTTTGACTGCATTTTCATTGTTGCATATTTAATGGTGTTGATTTTGCCCCTGAAGATATATCATAAAAAGGAGAAATTCCTTTTTTCTAAATTATTGTATGAATATATTGCCATGATATGCGATATTGTTATAGTTTCAGTACTGTCATGCTGAATGTATATTATGTTGGTTACATTACAATTAAAGTCATAGTGGCAGGGTAACTATATTTTCATAGTTGGATCATTTTCTTATGACGATTTTATTGTATTTGTGAGTATATTCTCATGGTTACTGTGTTGCCGTAATTTCTATATTGTCCTGGACACTACATATCCTGAAATCTATGTGGTCATATCAGTTATATTTTCATGGTGGCTTTATTGTCATAGTGAATATCTTGCCGACATTACTATATTATCATAATGGCTAAATTGTCGTAGGAAATATGTTGACATGAGGGCTATATTTTCATGATATTCATAAAGTCATTGAAAGATTACTATCAAGGTGACTCTAATAGCCTGGCGATTGATGTATATCGTGACATTATTGTCACGATAGCTGCATTGTCATGGTGGCTATATTGTCGTTTCCTGTATTTTCAATGTTACTCTGTTGTGAAGATTGCTTTATTGTCATTGTAGCTATAGTGTCATGGGGAATATATTTTCGTAGTAGCAGTATTGTCATTATGAACATATCGTCATTTTGGCTCTCTGCTCATTTTGGTTACATTGCGAAGCTTTAAAATATCGTCACCTTGGCTACATTGGCGAGGTGATCTCTTTATAGTTGCTATATTGCCATTTTTTTAATCATATATATTTTTTATGAGTGATACATTATCTTGATAACTATATTATTAAAGTGACAGTAAATTGTCATGGTGACTATATTTTCATTATGACTACAATCTCTTAGTGTCTATATTGCTAAGATAACTGCACGTGACTACATTTTCATTGTAACTTATTTAATGGTGTTGATTTACCCTTAGAGGTATATCATTATAAAAACGGATATTTCATTTTGTTTAAATTATGAGGTGAATACATGGTCATGATATGCTATATCGTTATAGTTTCAGTACTGTCATGGTGAATGTATATTGTGTTGGCTACATTACAATGGAAGCCATAATGTCAGGGTGGCTATATTTTCATGGTTTGATCATTTTGTTATTAGTATTCTATTGTATTTTTGAATATATTGTCATGGTGATTGTGTTGCCATAATTTCTATACTGTCATTTGATTTATCAAATTGCTGGCAATATTGTCATAGAGACTGTATTGTCATGTTGCCTCCATGGTCATCATGGTTGTCTTGTCATCGTGACTATGGTCATGATGGCTATACTGTCATTAAGATTACATTCTTATGGTAACTATATTGCCATCATGGCTTTTTGTAAGAGTAGCTATATTGTTAAGTTAGCTATCTTATTGTGGTGGGCATTTTTTTTCCTTTTGGGATATTGCCATAATGGCTATAGTAGAATTTTGGCAAGATTAACATGGTGATATAGTGTTCGCAGCCCAAGTGTTGTTTTGGACATTATTTCATGGGAATACATCATCATGGTAACTATATTGTTCAAGGTTACTATATTTCATGCAAGCTACATTGTAAAGATGACGATATTGGCATGGCGGGTGTATTGTTATGTTCAATATAACGCCATCCTGGCTACATTATCTTGGTCGCTATATCACCTTGATGGCTATATTGCTACGGTCAATTTCATCATTGGGGATGTATTTTGTCTTTACCTACAATTTGGTTGTGATTACATCATCATGATAATATTTCTATGACGGCTTATTTGGAATCTTGAGTGTATCTGTCTGGATATCATATCATCATGTAACTTAGTCTGTCATGCTTTTAAACGGTGATTGTGCTTATGTGAAAATGCTGATTACATTATCATCATTAATGTATGATTATTGTAACTATATAGCAATGGCAATATCTTTTTTGATCATTTTGGTGTGTTGACTTCATTTTGATAATTATATTGGTATGGCAGGTACATTTTCATGGTTCTGACATTGCTTTATGGGCTATACTGTCAAGGCGGCTGTATAGTATTGATAAATTCTGTTTTGGACGCTATTGTCTCCTGGACACTATATACTTTAGATGCTATATGTTTCCTATGATCCGAAAGCGACCAATTCGTCACGGTATCTATATTGTCAGGTGGCTATATTGACGTTGTGAACATATTGTAAATGTTTCTTTAATGTTGCGTTGACCATATTTTTATATCAGTTATATGGCCTTGGTGGCTTTGTTGTTATAGTGAATATGTTGTAGTTGTGACTATACTATCATAATGGCTAAATTGTCATGGGAAATATGTTGATATGGATGCTATATTCTCATGATATTTTTATGGTAATTGTAAAAATTTTTTTAAAGTTTACTTTAATATCACAGTGATTGATTTATGCTGTAACATTATTGTTATGGTGGCTGTATAATCATGGTGGCTATATTGTCGTTTGATGCGTTTTCAATTTTACTAATTAGTGAATATGGCTTCAGTGTCAGTGTAGCTATACTTATATTGGGAACAAATTTTCATAGTGACGCAATTATCATTATGAAATAAAGTCATTTTTTCTATCTTCTAATTTGGGTTACATTGTTATGTTATATATATCGTCACCTTGGCTATATTGGGAAGGTGATGTTTTTTATTGGTGGTATATTTTAATTTCTTAATCGGGCATATTCTGTTATAAACGATATATCATCATGATATCCATATCGTTAAGGTGAAAATATTGGCATGGCGACTATATTGTCTTTATCACTGTAATCTTATGATAACACTATAGGTACCCTGATATATAGGCAACATGAAAAGACAATCCCCCCTTGTAATATAACAAAAAATAACAAATAGCCATCACGGCAATATATTCATTTAACAATAGAGCCACCATGCAATACAGTTACCATATCAATATAATCTTAATGGAAATATAACTACCATGACCATGTAGACACGATTACAATAGAACCACCAAGACAATATAGGAACCATGACTACATTATGACAATATAGCCACCAATTCAACAAATCAAATGACAGTATATATATTATGGCAACAGTCACCATGACAATATACACACAAGTGGAATATAATCGACATAACAAGATGATTATATTATGAAAATATAGCCACTCTGCCACTAGGACTTCCATTGGAATATAGCCAACATAATAATACATATACAATGACATTCCTGAAACCATAACAATATAGCATATCACGACAATGTAGTCCCCTAATGATTTAATCAAAATGAGAAGCTCGTTTTATAAAGATACATCCTCAAGGGCAAACCCAATACCAATATGAAAGCTACCTTGAAAATGTAGTCACCATGACATTATAACCATCATGATAAAATAGACACCATAACAATAAAGTTACTTTGGCAAGATATCCAACATGATATCATTGTCATAATAACAATATAGTCAAAATGCCAATATATAGTTACCGGAATGTTATAGTTATCATGATAATGTATCACTTACAACCAAAAATAAATGAATAAAAAATGAAAATATAGCAACCGTGAAAAAAAGATCACGTTGCTAATATAGCCAAGGTGATGATATATTTATGACAGAAATGTAACCAATATAAGGAGATGGCCAAAATGACAAAGTGTTCATAATGACAATAATTCCACTATGAAAATATATTCTCCATGACACTATAGGTACACTGACAGTCTAGCTATTTTCACAAAAGCGTAAAATTAAAATAAAGCAAACTACAATATAGCCACCATGACAACACAGCCATCTTGACAATAATATCACGATATAACTCAATCACCAGGAGAATAGAGTCACCTTGACGGTAATCTTACAATGACTTTATAAATATCATGAAAATATAGCCCCCATGTCAAGATATTTGGTATGACAATTTAGTAATTATGAAAATATAGTCACGACGACAATCTGTTCACTGTGACAATAAAGCTACCATGATCATATAACTGATATGACAATATAATGAAAGCAAAAATAAAGAAAGATTCAACTTATATTCACAATTGCAATATAACCACCTGACAATATCGATACTTTTAATAGATAGTCGTTTTCGGATCATAGCAAAAATATAAACTCCAGGACAATATAGTCTATGTGAAAAAACAGTGACTCAGACACGATTTATCGTCATGATATGCTCATAACATTATAGCTGCTATGGAATTGTAGTCAACATGACAAAATTATCACAATGAAATAAAACGACATTGCAATATAGTTACCATAATCATACACCAATCATGATTATATAATCAGCAGGTTGACATAAACAAGATCATAGTGTAAAAACCATGACAATTTAAGTAACAAGAAGAGATGATATCCATTCACTTACACTTACAATACCACATACGTTTTCATGAAAATATTATCATGATCATGTAATCACAACAGTATTGACACTAATTACAAAATATATCCCGAAAGACAAAATTAACCATAACAATATAGCCATCAAGTTGATATAGCGATCAAGATAATGTAGTCAGGACGGCATTATATTGGAAGTAAGAATACAACCACCATGCCAATGTCTTCACCATGACAATGTAGCTACCATGAAAATATAGTAACCTTGACTATGTAGCTATTATGATAAAATATACAATTGAAAAATATCCACAACAAGAGTTTAGCTGTTAAAAAACTATATCGCCATGCCAATATCGCCAAAATGTTATTATTGCCATCATGATAATATACCGCCAGAAAAGAAATATATATACACACTACTCGACAATATAGCTATTCTGACAATATTGCCAACGTGAAAAGATTGTCACCTCCTTGTTATATAACAAAAATGACAAATAGCCATCATGGCGATATAGTGATTTAACAATACAGCCACTATGGTACTATAATTACCATAAATATGTGATCTTAACGACAATGTAGCCAACGTGACTATATAGTCATGTTGACAATACAACCACCGTGACAATACAGATAACATGACAGTACAGTTTCTAAGAAAATATTGCCATCAATTTGACAAATTATATGACAATATAGATATTATGGCAACATAGTCACCATGACAATATACTCAGAAATACAATATAATCGCCATGATAATATGATCCTACCATGAAAATATAGACACCTACCATTTTGGTTTCCATTGCAATGTAGAAACAGTAATAAAAGATTTACCATGACAGTACTTAAACCATAACATTATAGCATATCATGGCAATGTAGTCAGCTGATAATTTAATCAAAATAACAATTTCTCGTCAATAATGGTATATCCTCAAGGGCAATATCAACATTAAAAAAGCTTCTACGAAAATACAGTCATTATGATATTATAAAAATCATGATAAAAAAGTCAACAT
This sequence comes from Panulirus ornatus, assembly GCF_036320965.1. Taxonomy (NCBI): domain Eukaryota; kingdom Metazoa; phylum Arthropoda; class Malacostraca; order Decapoda; family Palinuridae; genus Panulirus; species Panulirus ornatus. Next base: position 4,914,714 of record NC_092278.1, on the reverse strand, counting down.
GACAATATAGTTATCTTGGCAATATAGCCACTGAGACATTATAGTCATAATGATAACATAGTCGCTATGACAATATTGTCACCATGAAAATATAATTATCATGATAATATTTCGCTTATGACAAAGTATGCAAGAGTTAAATAATGACAATATATCACCTATAAAAAGATCACCTTGCCAATATAGCTAAGGTAACGATATATACATTATAGCAATGTAACTAAAATGAGAAGATAGCCAAAATGACGGTATGGTCATAATGACAATACTGCCACTATGAAAATATGTTCCCCATGACACTATAGCTACACTGACAACAAAGTCTTATTTCACAAAAGACCAACATTGAAAATACAGCAAACGAGAATATAGCCACCATCATAGTTCAGCCACCATGATAATAATATCAAGATACAAGTCATCACCATGTCATTAGTCACCTTGATAATTATCTTGCAATGACTATATAAATATCATGAAAAAATAGCCTCCATGTCAACATGTCTGCCATGAAAATCTGGCGATTATGATAATATAGTCATGACGGCTATTTATTCACTATAACAATATAGCCACAGTGATCATATAACTGATGTGACAATACAGTTAAAGAAGCAAAAAAGAAATATACAAATCATATTCACTATGGCAGTATAACTAAATGACAATATAGATACTGTGACAAATAGTCGCTTTTGAATCATTGCAAACTTATAGCCGGCAGGACAACATAGTCTCTATGACAAAATAGCGACCAAGACAGGATATATCATTATAATATAGACACCTTGACAGTATAGACCATAAAAGAATGTATCAATCGTGAAACTGTACCTGCCAAAACATTATAGATGTAATGAAATTTTAGTCAACATGACAAAATTATCATAATGAAATAACGGCATTACAATTTACTTACCATAATCATAGACAAATCATGATCATATAATCAGCAGGTTGACATAAACAAGATCATAGTGTAAAAACCATGACAATTTAAGTAACAAGAAGAGATGATATCCATTCACTTACACTTACAATACCACATACGTTTTCATGAAAATATTATCATGATCATGTAATCACAACAGTATTGACACTAATTACAAAATATATCCCGAAAGACAAAATTAACCATAACAATATAGCCATCAAGTTGATATAGCGATCAAGATAATGTAGTCAGGACGGCATTATATTGGAAGTAAGAATACAACCACCATGCCAATGTCTTCACCATGACAATGTAGCTACCATGAAAATATAGTAACCTTGACTATGTAGCTATTATGATAAAATATACAATTGAAAAATATCCACAACAAGAGTTTAGCTGTTAAAAAACTATATCGCCATGCCAATATCGCCAAAATGTTATTATTGCCATCATGATAATATACCGCCAGAAAAGAAATATATATACACACTACTCGACAATATAGCTATTCTGACAATATTGCCAACGTGAAAAGATTGTCACCTCCTTGTTATATAACAAAAATGACAAATAGCCATCATGGCGATATAGTGATTTAACAATACAGCCACTATGGTACTATAATTACCATAAATATGTGATCTTAACGACAATGTAGCCAACGTGACTATATAGTCATGTTGACAATACAACCACCGTGACAATACAGATAACATGACAGTACAGTTTCTAAGAAAATATTGCCATCAATTTGACAAATTATATGACAATATAGATATTATGGCAACATAGTCACCATGACAATATACTCAGAAATACAATATAATCGCCATGATAATATGATCCTACCATGAAAATATAGACACCTACCATTTTGGTTTCCATTGCAATGTAGAAACAGTAATAAAAGATTTACCATGACAGTACTTAAACCATAACATTATAGCATATCATGGCAATGTAGTCAGCTGATAATTTAATCAAAATAACAATTTCTCGTCAATAATGGTATATCCTCAAGGGCAATATCAACATTAAAAAAGCTTCTACGAAAATACAGTCATTATGATATTATAAAAATCATGATAAAAAAGTCAACATGACAATATAGTTATCTTGGCAATATAGCCACTGAGACATTATAGTCATAATGATAACATAGTCGCTATGACAATATTGTCACCATGAAAATATAATTATCATGATAATATTTCGCTTATGACAAAGTATGCAAGAGTTAAATAATGACAATATATCACCTATAAAAAGATCACCTTGCCAATATAGCTAAGGTAACGATATATACATTATAGCAATGTAACTAAAATGAGAAGATAGCCAAAATGACGGTATGGTCATAATGACAATACTGCCACTATGAAAATATGTTCCCCATGACACTATAGCTACACTGACAACAAAGTCTTATTTCACAAAAGACCAACATTGAAAATACAGCAAACGAGAATATAGCCATCATCATAGTTCAGCCACCATGATAATAATATCAAGATACAAGTCATCCCCATGTCATTAGTCACCTTGATAATTATCTTGCAATGACTATATAAATATCATGAAAAAATAGCCTCCATGTCAACATGTCTGCCATGAAAATCTGGCCATTATGATAATATAGTCATGACGGCTATTTATTCACTATAACAATATAGCCACAGTGATCATATAACTGATGTGACAATACAGTTAAAGAAGCAAAAAAGAAATATACAAATCATATTCACTATGGCAGTATAACTAAATGACAATATAGATACTGTGACAAATAGTCGCTTTTGAATCATTGCAAACTTATAGCCGGCAGGACAACATAGTCTCTATGACAAAATAGCGACCAAGACAGGATATATCATTATAATATAGACACCTTGACAGTATAGACCATAAAAGAATGTATCAATCGTGAAACTGTACCTGCCAAAACATTATAGATGTAATGAAATTTTAGTCAACATGACAAAATTATCATAATGAAATAACGGCATTACAATTTACTTACCATAATCATAGACAAATCATGATCATATAATCAGCAGGTTGACATAAACAAGATCATAGTGTAAAAACCATGACAATTTAAGTAACAAGAAGAAATGATATCCATTCACTTACACTTACAATACCACATACGTTTTCATGAAAATATTATCATGATCATGTAATCACAACAGTATTGACACTAATTACAAAATATATCCCGAAAGACAAAATTAACCATAACAATATAGCCATCAAGTTGATATAGCGATCAAGATAATGTAGTCAGGACGGCATTATATTGGAAGTAAGAATACAACCACCATGCCAATGTCTTCACCATGACAATGTAGCTACCATGAAAATATAGTAACCTTGACTATGTAGCTATTATGATAAAATATACAATTGAAAAATATCCACAACAAGAGTTTAGCTGTTAAAAAACTATATCGCCATGCCAATATCGCCAAAATGTTATTATTGCCATCATGATAATATACCGCCAGAAAAGAAATATATATACACACTACTCGACAATATAGCTATTCTGACAATATTGCCAACGTGAAAAGATTGTCACCTCCTTGTTATATAACAAAAATGACAAATAGCCATCATGGCGATATAGTGATTTAACAATACAGCCACTATGGTACTATAATTACCATAAATATGTGATCTTAACGACAATGTAGCCAACGTGACTATATAGTCATGTTGACAATACAACCACCGTGACAATACAGATAACATGACAGTACAGTTTCTAAGAAAATATTGCCATCAATTTGACAAATTATATGACAATATAGATATTATGGCATCATAGTCACCATGGCAATATACTCAGAAATACAATATAATCGCCATGATAATATGATCCTACCATGAAAATATAGACACCTACCATTTTGGTTTCCATTGCAATGTAGAAACAGTAATAAAAGATTTACCATGACAGTACTTAAACCATAACATTATAGCATATCATGGCAATGTAGTCAGCTGATAATTTAATCAAAATAACAATTTCTCGTCAATAATGGTATATCCTCAAGGGCAATATCAACATTAAAAAAGCTTCTACGAAAATACAGTCATTATGATATAAAAATCATGATAAAAAAGTCAACATGACAATATAGTTATCTTGGCAATATAGCCACTGAGACATTATAGTCATAATGATAACATAGTCGCTATGACAATATTGTCACCATGAAAATATAATTATCATGATAATATTTCGCTTATGACAAAGTATGCAAGAGTTAAATAATGACAATATATCACCTATAAAAAGATCACCTTGCCAATATAGCTAAGGTAACGATATATACATTATAGCAATGTAACTAAAATGAGAAGATAGCCAAAATGACGGTATGGTCATAATGACAATACTGCCACTATGAAAATATGTTCCCCATGACACTATAGCTACACTGACAACAAAGTCTTATTTCACAAAAGACCAACATTGAAAATACAGCAAACGAGAATATAGCCACCATCATAGTTCAGCCACCATGATAATAATATCAAGATACAAGTCATCACCATGTCATTAGTCACCTTGATAATTATCTTGCAATGACTATATAAATATCATGAAAAAATAGCCTCCATGTCAACATGTCTGCCATGAAAATCTGGCCATTATGATAATATAGTCATGACGGCTATTTATTCACTATAACAATATAGCCACAGTGATCATATAACTGATGTGACAATACAGTTAAAGAAGCAAAAAAGAAATATACAAATCATATTCACTATGGCAGTATAACTAAATGACAATATAGATACTGTGACAAATAGTCGCTTTTGAATCATTGCAAACTTATAGCCGGCAGGACAACATAGTCTCTATGACAAAATAGCGACCAAGACAGGATATATCATTATAATATAGACACCTTGACAGTATAGACCATAAAAGAATGTATCAATCGTGAAACTGTACCTGCCAAAACATTATAGATGTAATGAAATTTTAGTCAACATGACAAAATTATCATAATGAAATAACGGCATTACAATTTACTTACCATAATCATAGACAAATCATGATCATATAATCAGCAGGTTGACATAAACAAGATCATAGTGTAAAAACCATGACAATTTAAGTAACAAGAAGAGATGATATCCATTCACTTACACTTACAATACCACATACGTTTTCATGAAAATATTATCATGATCATGTAATCACAACAGTATTGACACTAATTACAAAATATATCCCGAAAGACAAAATTAACCATAACAATATAGCCATCAAGTTGATATAGCGATCAAGATAATGTAGTCAGGACGGCATTATATTGGAAGTAAGAATACAACCACCATGCCAATGTCTTCACCATGACAATGTAGCTACCATGAAAATATAGTAACCTTGACTATGTAGCTATTATGATAAAATATACAATTGAAAAATATCCACAACAAGAGTTTAGCTGTTAAAAAACTATATCGCCATGCCAATATCGCCAAAATGTTATTATTGCCATCATGATAATATACCGCCAGAAAAGAAATATATATACACACTACTCGACAATATAGCTATTCTGACAATATTGCCAACGTGAAAAGATTGTCACCTCCTTGTTATATAACAAAAATGACAAATAGCCATCATGGCGATATAGTGATTTAACAATACAGCCACTATGGTACTATAATTACCATAAATATGTGATCTTAACGACAATGTAGCCAACGTGACTATATAGTCATGTTGACAATACAACCACCGTGACAATACAGATAACATGACAGTACAGTTTCTAAGAAAATATTGCCATCAATTTGACAAATTATATGACAATATAGATATTATGGCAACATAGTCACCATGACAATATACTCAGAAATACAATATAATCGCCATGATAATATGATCCTACCATGAAAATATAGACACCTACCATTTTGGTTTCCATTGCAATGTAGAAACAGTAATAAAAGATTTACCATGACAGTACTTAAACCATAACATTATAGCATATCATGGCAATGTAGTCAGCTGATAATTTAATCAAAATAACAATTTCTCGTCAATAATGGTATATCCTCAAGGGCAATATCAACATTAAAAAAGCTTCTACGAAAATACAGTCATTATGATATTATAAAAATCATGATAAAAAAGTCAACATGACAATATAGTTATCTTGGCAATATAGCCACTGAGACATTATAGTCATAATGATAACATAGTCGCTATGACAATATTGTCACCATGAAAATATAATTATCATGATAATATTTCGCTTATGACAAAGTATGCAAGAGTTAAATAATGACAATATATCACCTATAAAAAGATCACCTTGCCAATATAGCTAAGGTAACGATATATACATTATAGCAATGTAACTAAAATGAGAAGATAGCCAAAATGACGGTATGGTCATAATGACAATACTGCCACTATGAAAATATGTTCCCCATGACACTATAGCTACACTGACAACAAAGTCTTATTTCACAAAAGACCAACATTGAAAATACAGCAAACGAGAATATAGCCATCATCATAGTTCAGCCACCATGATAATAATATCAAGATACAAGTCATCCCCATGTCATTAGTCACCTTGATAATTATCTTGCAATGACTATATAAATATCATGAAAAAATAGCCTCCATGTCAACATGTCTGCCATGAAAATCTGGCCATTATGATAATATAGTCATGACGGCTATTTATTCACTATAACAATATAGCCACAGTGATCATATAACTGATGTGACAATACAGTTAAAGAAGCAAAAAAGAAATATACAAATCATATTCACTATGGCAGTATAACTAAATGACAATATAGATACTGTGACAAATAGTCGCTTTTGAATCATTGCAAACTTATAGCCGGCAGGACAACATAGTCTCTATGACAAAATAGCGACCAAGACAGGATATATCATTATAATATAGACACCTTGACAGTATAGACCATAAAACAATGTATCAATCGTGAAACTGTACCTGCCAAAACATTATAGATGTAATGAAATTTTAGTCAACATGACAAAATTATCATAATGAAATAACGGCATTACAATTTACTTACCATAATCATAGACAAATCATGATCATATAATCAGCAGGTTGACATAAACAAGATCATAGTGTAAAAACCATGACAATTTAAGTAACAAGAAGAAATGATATCCATTCACTTACACTTACAATACCACATACGTTTTCATGAAAATATTATCATGATCATGTAATCACAACAGTATTGACACTAATTACAAAATATATCCCGAAAGACAAAATTAACCATAACAATATAGCCATCAAGTTGATATAGCGATCAAGATAATGTAGTCAGGACGGCATTATATTGGAAGTAAGAATACAACCACCATGCCAATGTCTTCACCATGACAATGTAGCTACCATGAAAATATAGTAACCTTGACTATGTAGCTATTATGATAAAATATACAATTGAAAAATATCCACAACAAGAGTTTAGCTGTTAAAAAACTATATCGCCATGCCAATATCGCCAAAATGTTATTATTGCCATCATGATAATATACCGCCAGAAAAGAAATATATATACACACTACTCGACAATATAGCTATTCTGACAATATTGCCAACGTGAAAAGATTGTCACCTCCTTGTTATATAACAAAAATGACAAATAGCCATCATGGCGATATAGTGATTTAACAATACAGCCACTATGGTACTATAATTACCATAAATATGTGATCTTAACGACAATGTAGCCAACGTGACTATATAGTCATGTTGACAATACAACCACCGTGACAATACAGATAACATGACAGTACAGTTTCTAAGAAAATATTGCCATCAATTTGACAAATTATATGACAATATAGATATTATGGCATCATAGTCACCATGGCAATATACTCAGAAATACAATATAATCGCCATGATAATATGATCCTACCATGAAAATATAGACACCTACCATTTTGGTTTCCATTGCAATGTAGAAACAGTAATAAAAGATTTACCATGACAGTACTTAAACCATAACATTATAGCATATCATGGCAATGTAGTCAGCTGATAATTTAATCAAAATAACAATTTCTCGTCAATAATGGTATATCCTCAAGGGCAATATCAACATTAAAAAAGCTTCTACGAAAATACAGTCATTATGATATAAAAATCATGATAAAAAAGTCAACATGACAATATAGTTATCTTGGCAATATAGCCACTGAGACATTATAGTCATAATGATAACATAGTCGCTATGACAATATTGTCACCATGAAAATATAATTATCATGATAATATTTCGCTTATGACAAAGTATGCAAGAGTTAAATAATGACAATATATCACCTATAAAAAGATCACCTTGCCAATATAGCTAAGGTAACGATATATACATTATAGCAATGTAACTAAAATGAGAAGATAGCCAAAATGACGGTATGGTCATAATGACAATACTGCCACTATGAAAATATGTTCCCCATGACACTATAGCTACACTGACAACAAAGTCTTATTTCACAAAAGACCAACATTGAAAATACAGCAAACGAGAATATAGCCACCATCATAGTTCAGCCACCATGATAATAATATCAAGATACAAGTCATCACCATGTCATTAGTCACCTTGATAATTATCTTGCAATGACTATATAAATATCATGAAAAAATAGCCTCCATGTCAACATGTCTGCCATGAAAATCTGGCCATTATGATAATATAGTCATGACGGCTATTTATTCACTATAACAATATAGCCACAGTGATCATATAACTGATGTGACAATACAGTTAAAGAAGCAAAAAAGAAATATACAAATCATATTCACTATGGCAGTATAACTAAATGACAATATAGATACTGTGACAAATAGTCGCTTTTGAATCATTGCAAACTTATAGCCGGCAGGACAACATAGTCTCTATGACAAAATAGCGACCAAGACAGGATATATCATTATAATATAGACACCTTGACAGTATAGACCATAAAAGAATGTATCAATCGTGAAACTGTACCTGCCAAAACATTATAGATGTAATGAAATTTTAGTCAACATGACAAAATTATCATAATGAAATAACGGCATTACAATTTACTTACCATAATCATAGACAAATCATGATCATATAATCAGCAGGTTGACATAAACAAGATCATAGTGTAAAAACCATGACAATTTAAGTAACAAGAAGAGATGATATCCATTCACTTACACTTACAATACCACATACGTTTTCATGAAAATATTATCATGATCATGTAATCACAACAGTATTGACACTAATTACAAAATATATCCCGAAAGACAAAATTAACCATAACAATATAGCCATCAAGTTGATATAGCGATCAAGATAATGTAGTCAGGACGGCATTATATTGGAAGTAAGAATACAACCACCATGCCAATGTCTTCACCATGACAATGTAGCTACCATGAAAATATAGTAACCTTGACTATGTAGCTATTATGATAAAATATACAATTGAAAAATATCCACAACAAGAGTTTAGCTGTTAAAAAACTATATCGCCATGCCAATATCGCCAAAATGTTATTATTGCCATCATGATAATATACCGCCAGAAAAGAAATATATATACACACTACTCGACAATATAGCTATTCTGACAATATTGCCAACGTGAAAAGATTGTCACCTCCTTGTTATATAACAAAAATGACAAATAGCCATCATGGCGATATAGTGATTTAACAATACAGCCACTATGGTACTATAATTACCATAAATATGTGATCTTAACGACAATGTAGCCAACGTGACTATATAGTCATGTTGACAATACAACCACCGTGACAATACAGATAACATGACAGTACAGTTTCTAAGAAAATATTGCCATCAATTTGACAAATTATATGACAATATAGATATTATGGCAACATAGTCACCATGACAATATACTCAGAAATACAATATAATCGCCATGATAATATGATCCTACCATGAAAATATAGACACCTACCATTTTGATTTCCATTGCAATGTAGAAACAGTAATAAAAGATTTACCATGACAGTACTTAAACCATAACATTATAGCATATCATGGCAATGTAGTCAGCTGATGATTTAATCAAAATAACAATTTCTCGTCAATAATGGTATATCCTCAAGGGCAATATCAACATTAAAAAAGCTTCTACGAAAATACAGTCATTATGATATTATAAAAATCATGATAAAAAAGTCAACATGACAATATAGTTATCTTGGCAATATAGCCACTGAGACATTATAGTCATAATGATAACATAGTCGCTATGACAATATTGTCACCATGAAAATATAATTATCATGATAATATTTCGCTTATGACAAAGTATGCAAGAGTTAAATAATGACAATATATCACCTATAAAAAGATCACCTTGCCAATATAGCTAAGGTAACGATATATACATTATAGCAATGTAACTAAAATGAGAAGATAGACAAAATGACGGTATGGTCATAATGACAATACTGCCACTATGAAAATATGTTCCCCATGACACTATAGCTACACTGACAACAAAGTCTTATTTCACAAAAGACCAACATTGAAAATACAGCAAACGAGAATATAGCCACCATCATAGTTCAGCCACCATGATAATAATATCAAGATACAAGTCATCACCATGTCATTAGTCACCTTGATAATTATCTTGCAATGACTATATAAATATCATGAAAAAATAGCCTCCATGTCAACATGTCTGCCATGAAAATCTGGCCATTATGATAATATAGTCATGACGGCTATTTATTCACTATAACAATATAGCCACAGTGATCATATAACTGATGTGACAATACAGTTAAAGAAGCAAAAAAGAAATATACAAATCATATTCACTATGGCAGTATAACTAAATGACAATATAGATACTGTGACAAATAGTCGCTTTTGAATCATTGCAAACTTATAGCCGGCAGGACAACATAGTCTCTATGACAAAATAGCGACCAAGACAGGATATATCATTATAATATAGACACCTTGACAGTATAGACCATAAAAGAATGTATCAATCGTGAAACTGTACCTGCCAAAACATTATAGATGTAATGAAATTTTAGTCAACATGACAAAATTATCATAATGAAATAACGGCATTACAATTTACTTACCATAATCATAGACAAATCATGATCATATAATCAGCAGGTTGACATAAACAAGATCATAGTGTAAAAACCATGACAATTTAAGTAACAAGAAGAGATGATATCCATTCACTTACACTTACAATACCACATACGTTTTCATGAAAATATTATCATGATCATGTAATCACAACAGTATTGACACTAATTACAAAATATATCCCGAAAGACAAAATTAACCATAACAATATAGCCATCAAGTTGATATAGCGATCAAGATAATGTAGTCAGGACGGCATTATATTGGAAGTAAGAATACAACCACCATGCCAATGTCTTCACCATGACAATGTAGCTACCATGAAAATATAGTAACCTTGACTATGTAGCTATTATGATAAAATATACAATTGAAAAATATCCACAACAAGAGTTTAGCTGTTAAAAAACTATATCGCCATGCCAATATCGCCAAAATGTTATTATTGCCATCATGATAATATACCGCCAGAAAAGAAATATATATACACACTACTCGACAATATAGCTATTCTGACAATATTGCCAACGTGAAAAGATTGTCACCTCCTTGTTATATAACAAAAATGACAAATAGCCATCATGGCGATATAGTGATTTAACAATACAGCCACTATGGTACTATAATTACCATAAATATGTGATCTTAACGACAATGTAGCCAACGTGACTATATAGTCATGTTGACAATACAACCACCGTGACAATACAGATAACATGACAGTACAGTTTCTAAGAAAATATTGCCATCAATTTGACAAATTATATGACAATATAGATATTATGGCAACATAGTCACCATGACAATATACTCAGAAATACAATATAATCGCCATGATAATATGATCCTACCATGAAAATATAGACACCTACCATTTTGATTTCCATTGCAATGTAGAAACAGTAATAAAAGATTTACCATGACAGTACTTAAACCATAACATTATAGCATATCATGGCAATGTAGTCAGCTGATGATTTAATCAAAATAACAATTTCTCGTCAATAATGGTATATCCTCAAGGGCAATATCAACATTAAAAAAGCTTCTACGAAAATACAGTCATTATGATATTATAAAAATCATGATAAAAAAGTCAACATGACAATATAGTTATCTTGGCAATATAGCCACTGAGACATTATAGTCATAATGATAACATAGTCGCTATGACAATATTGTCACCATGAAAATATAATTATCATGATAATATTTCGCTTATGACAAAGTATGCAAGAGTTAAATAATGACAATATATCACCTATAAAAAGATCACCTTGCCAATATAGCTAAGGTAACGATATATACATTATAGCAATGTAACTAAAATGAGAAGATAGACAAAATGACGGTATGGTCATAATGACAATACTGCCACTATGAAAATATGTTCCCCATGACACTATAGCTACACTGACAACAAAGTCTTATTTCACAAAAGACCAACATTGAAAATACAGCAAACGAGAATATAGCCACCATCATAGTTCAGCCACCATGATAATAATATCAAGATACAAGTCATCACCATGTCATTAGTCACCTTGATAATTATCTTGCAATGACTATATAAATATCATGAAAAAATAGCCTCCATGTCAACATGTCTGCCATGAAAATCTGGCCATTATGATAATATAGTCATGACGGCTATTTATTCACTATAACAATATAGCCACAGTGATCATATAACTGATGTGACAATACAGTTAAAGAAGCAAAAAAGAAATATACAAATCATATTCACTATGGCAGTATAACTAAATGACAATATAGATACTGTGACAAATAGTCGCTTTTGAATCATTGCAAACTTATAGCCGGCAGGACAACATAGTCTCTATGACAAAATAGCGACCAAGACAGGATATATCATTATAATATAGACACCTTGACAGTATAGACCATAAAAGAATGTATCAATCGTGAAACTGTACCTGCCAAAACATTATAGATGTAATGAAATTTTAGTCAACATGACAAAATTATCATAATGAAATAACGGCATTACAATTTACTTACCATAATCATAGACAAATCATGATCATATAATCAGCAGGTTGACATAAACAACATCACAGTATAAAAACCATGACAGTATAAGTGACATGATGATATGATATCCATACACTTACACTTACAATAACAGAGAATCCGCCATGAATATATTGTTATCATGATCATTTAATCACAACAATGTTGTAGGCAGAGACAAACATATCCCCATCGACAAAATCAATCATAGCAATATAGCCATCAACTTGTTATGGCGACCAAGATAATGTACCGAGCATTGTATTGATAATTACAATACAGCCACCGTGCCAATGTCGTCACCATGACACTATAGCTATCATGCAAATATAGTAACGTTGATAATGTAGCTGCCATGGCAAAATATTCAGGATAGAAAATACCCAAAAGATAGCCACAACAAGAGTTTAGCTGCTGAGACGATATATCACCATGCCAATATCTCTAAAATGTTAGTGTAGCCATCATGGCAATATATCAACAGAAAAAATACTCATCACAACGATATAGCTAACTTGACAATATACTACTCTGAAAATATATGTAACATTAAAAGACAGCCACCTACTTTAAATATAAAAGAAAATAAAAATGACAAATAGCCATCATGGCAATATGGTAACTAAACAATATAGCCATCATGGCAATATGGTAACCAAACAATATAGCCATCATGACAATATGAATACCATAGCAATGCATTCTTAATGGCAATATAGTCACCATGTTCTTATAGTCACAATGACAATACAACTACCATGACAATACAGAAAATATCAAAATACAGTCTCTCAGACAATATTGACGCTAATTACAAAATTAAATGACAATATAGATATTATGGCAACACAATCACATGACAATATACTCAGAAATTTATATAAGTCGCATAATAAATGATCCTACCATGAAAATATAGTCATCCTGCCACTTATGGCTTCCATTACAATATAGCCACAATAACAAAACTTCACCACGACAGTCCTGAAACCATAACAATATAGCATATCATGAAAGTAGTCACTTGATCATTTAATAAAAATAAAATTTCGCTCTATTATGGTATACCTCAAGGCAATTTATCATTAAAAAAACTCCAGAAAATACAGTCATTGAATAAAATCATGATAAAATAAAAGACCAAAAAGACAAATAGCCACCCGAGAATTATGTCATTAATGAAAAATAGTCGCTATAAAATATGTCACCTAATTTTAAATTATCAAAATAATTTTCCTTTGACAAATATTCAAAATTAAAAATGACAATATATCACCTATAAAAAAAATCACCTT
>NC_092278.1:4847362-4900166 GCF_036320965.1 Panulirus ornatus | reverse complement strand
TACAGATAATATGACAGTACCGTCTCTAAGACAATATTGCCATCAATTTGACAAATTGTATGACAATATAGATATTATGGCAACATAGTCACCATGAAAATATACTCAGAAATGCAATATAATCGCCATGATGAAATGATCCTACCATGAAAATATAGCCACCTACCATTTTGGTTTCCTTTGCAATGTAGAAACTGTAATAAATGATTTAGTATAGCATATCATGTATAGCATATCATGGCAATGTAGTCACAAAATAATTTGATTAAAACGACAATTTCTCTTCTATAATGGTATATCCTCAAGGGCAATATCAACTTCATTAAAAAAGCTTCTACGAAAATACAGTTATTATGACATTATAAAAATCATGATAAAAAAGTCACCATGATAATATAGTTATCTTGGCAGTATAGCCACTGTGACATTATAGTCATAATGACAATATAGTCGCAATGACAATATTGTCACCATAAAAATATAATTATCATGATAATATTTCGCTTTTGACAAAGTATGCAACAGTTAAATAATGACAATATATCACCTATAAAAAGATCACCTTGCCAATATAGCTAAGGTGACGATATATACATTATAGCAATGTAACTAAAATGAAAAGATAGCCAAAATGACGGTATGGTCATAATGACAATACTGCCCCTATGAAAATATGTTCCCATGACACTATAGCTACACTGACAACAAAGCCATATTCACAAAAGAACAACATTGAAAATAGAGCAAACGCGAATATAGCCACCATCATATTTCAGCCACCATGATAATAATGTCACGATACAAATCATCACCATGTCATTGGTCACCTTGATAATAAACTTACAATGACTATATAAATATCATGAAAATATAGCCTGCATGTCAACATGTCTGCATATGATAATCTGGCCATTATGATAATATAGTCATGACGGCAATTTATTCACTATAACAATATAGCCACAGTGATCATATAACTGATGTGACAATACAGTCAAAGAAGCAAAAAAGAAATATAAAATCATTTTCATTATGGCAGTATAACTACATGACAAAATAGATACTGTAACAAATAGTCGCTTTTGAATCATAGCAAACATATAGCCGGCAGGACAACATAGTCTCTATTATAAAATAGCGACCAAGACAGGATATATCATTATAATATAGACACCTTGACAGTATAGACCATAAAACAATGTACCAATCATGAAACTGTACCTGCCAAAACATTATAGATGTCATGAAATTTTAGTCAACATGAAAAATTATCATAATGAAATATCATCGGCATTACAATATAGTTACCATAATCATAGACCAATCATGATCATATAATCAACAGGTTGACATAAGCAATATCACAGTATAAAAACCATGACAGTATAAATGACATGATGATATGATATCCAGACACATACAATTACAATTCCAAAGAAGCCGCCATGAATATATTGTTATCATGATCATATAATCACAACAATATTGTAGGTAGTGACAAATATATCCCCAACGACAAAATTAATCATATCAATATTGCCATCAACTTGTTATAGCGACCAAGATAATGTAGCGAGCATTGTATTGAGAATTACAATACAGCCACCGTGCCAAAGTCGTCACCATGACAATATAGCTACCATGAAAATATAGTAACGTTGATAATGTAGCTGCCATGGCAAAATATTCAAGATAGAAAATACCCAAAAGATAGCCAAAACAAGAGTTTAGCTGCTAAGAAGATATATCACCATGCCAATATCTCTAAAATGTTAGTATAGCCATCATGGCAATATATCAACAGAAAAAATCCTCATCACAACGATATAGCTAACTTGACAATATACTACTCTGACGATATAGGTAACATTAAAAGACAGCCACCTCCTTGAAATATAAAAGAAAAAAAATGACAAATAGCCATCATTGCAATATGGTAACTAAACAATATAGCCATTATGGCAATATGGTAACCAAACAATATAGCCATCATGGCAATATGATTACCATAGCAATGTATTCTTAATGGCAAGATAGTCACCATGTCCTTATAGTCACGATGACAATACAACTACCATTACAATACAGAAAACATCAAAAGACAGTCTCTAAGACAATATTGCCACTAATTCAACAAGTTGAATGACAATATAGATATTATGGCAACACAATCATGGTGACAATATACTCAGAAATGTTATATAATCGTCATAATAAAATGATCCTACCATGAAAATATAGACACCCTGCCACTATGGCTTCCATTACAATATAGCCACAATAACAAAACATTCACCACGACAGTACTGAAACTATAACAATATAGCATATCATGACAATGTAATCACTTGATCATTTAATGAAAAAGAAAAATATCGCATCTATAATGGTATAACCTCAGGGACAAAATTTTATACACCATTAAAAAGCTGCCATGAAAATACAGTCACTATGACATAAATATCATGATAAAATAGTGACCATGGCAATATAGCCACTCTGAGATTATAGTCATTATGACAATATACTCGCTATTAAAATACGATCACCTTAATAATAAAGTTTTCAAAATGATATATCGCTTGTGACAAAATATGCATGATTAGAAAATGACAGTATAGCACCTATAAAAAAGATCACCTTGCCACTATAGTCAAGGTGACGATATATACATCATAGCAACGCAAAGAAAAAGAGATGATAACCAGAACGACGGTATGTTCGTAATGACAATACTGCAACTATGAAAATATGTTCCCCACGATTCTGCAGCTTCACTGACAGTAAAGCCATCTTCACAAAAAGAGTACCATTGAAAAAATAGCAAATGACTATACAGCCATCAAGACAGTACAGCCACCATGACAATAATCTCTCGATATAAATCAATCGCCAGGACATGAGCGTCAACTTGATAATGAATATACAATGAGTACATGAACATCATGAAAATATAGCGTCCATATAAATATATTTGTCGTGAAAATATAGCCTCCATATGAATATCTTTAAAGTGACAGTTTCGCCATTCTGATAATATAGTCAAGACGCTAATATATTCACCATAACAATAAAGTCACCATGATCACATAAATGATATAACAATATAGTCAACGCAACCATAAACGCATTTATGACTTATATCCACTCTGAGAATACAGCCACATGAAAATATAGATACCGTGACAAAATAGTCATTTTTGGATCATAGCAAACATATAGCGTCCAAGAAAATATAGTCTCTATGACAAAATAGCGAAGAAGACAGGATTTATCATCACAATACAGTCACCTTGACAGTATAGCGAATAAAACAGTGGAACAACCATGAAAATGTACGTACCATAACAATATAGCTTACATGAAAATATAGTTACTATGACAAATTCATTACAATGAAATACAAACGATATCATATTATGGTTTCGACAATCATACACCAATCATGATCATATAAGATAAAACCTTCAAAACAAAGCAAGGGTAGCGACAACGCAGGGAGGAATAGCTACAACCTAGCACTGAAAGACGACAGCAGATCCGTACACGTCGGTAGCTGGTGCGCGACTGTCATCAGGTGACTACATTGTCATGATATGCTATATTGTCATGGTTTCAGTACTGTTGCAGTGAATGTATTATTATGTTAGCTATATTGCAGTGGCAGGGTGGCTAAATTTTCATGGTAGGAAAATTTTGTTATCGCGGTTATAATCCATTTGTGATAATACTGTCATGGTCACTGTATTCCAGTAATATCTATATTATCATTTAATTTGTTAAAGCGATTGCAATATTGTCGTAGAGACTCTAATGTCATGTTGCCTGTATTGTCATGATGGTTGCATGTCATCTTGACTATATAGTCATGTTGGTTATATTCCAGTTATGATTACATGGTTATGGTAACTATATTGCCGTGGTGACTATATTGATAGGTGACTACATTGCCAGGATAGCTATTTTTCATTTTTGTTATACTGTAAGGAGGTGAGTGTCCTTTCATATTGAATATATTATCAGGGTAGCTATATTGTTAAGTTAGCTATATCATTGTGGTGCTTATTCTATTTTTTCTGGTGGTATATTGCCATGATGCCTAGACTAACATTTTCGCAATATTGGCATGGTGATATAGTGTCTTAGTGAATAAACTGTTATTGTGGATATGTTCCATGGGATTTTATTATCATAGTAGCTACATTGTCAATGTTACTATATTTTCATGGTAGCTCCATTGTCATGGTGACGATATTGCCATTGTGGCTGTATTGTTATTTTCAATATAATGCCATCCTAACTACATTATCTTGGTCGCTATATTTACTTGCTGGCTATATTGCTACGGTTAATTTTGTCGTTGGGGATATATTTTGTCATTAACTACAATTTTGTTTTAATCATATGATCATGATAATATTTTCATGGCGGCTTATTTGGTAATGTGAGTGCAAGTGTATGGATATCATATTCTCATGTCACTATATTTTCATGGTTTTTATACTGTGATGGTGTTTATGTTAGCCTCCTGATGATATTATCATGATTGATATATGATTATGGTAACTAAATTGTAATGGCGATTATATTTCATTGTGACAATTTTGTCATGTTGCCTACATTTTCATGGTAGCTATATTGTTATGGCAGGTACATTTTCATTGTTGTTTCATTGTTTTATCGGCTATACTGTCAAGGTGACTATATCTCATTTAAAAATCTTGTTTTGGTAGATATTTTGTCATGGACACTATATTGTCCTGGAGCATATATGTTTGCTATGATCCGAAAGAGAACTATTTTGTCACAGCATCATTATTGTCAGGTGCTTATATTGCCATAATGAATATAATTTGAAGGCTTTCTTATTGTTGCGTTGACTGTATTGTCATATCACTTATATGATCATGGCTATATTGTTATAGTGAATATATTGCCGTCTTGACTATATTATCATAGTGGCTAAATTGTCATGGTAAGTATGTTGACATGGAAGCCTTATTTTCGTGATGTTTATATAGTCAGTGAACTATATCGTGACATTATTGTCATAGTGGCTGTACTTTTATGGTGGCTATATAGTCGTTTGCTGTATTTTCACTGTTACTCTTTTGTGAAGATTGCTTTATTGTCATTGTACCTATAGTGTCATGGGGGATATATTCTCATAGCAGCAGTATTGTCATTATGAATATAATGTCATTTTGGCTATCTACTCATTTTGGTTATATTGCGAAGATTTACATATCGTCACCTTGTCTATATTGTCGAGGTGATCTCTTTTATAGTTGCTATATTGTCATTTTTTTTATTCATGCATATTTTTTCATAAGCGATACATTATCGTGATAACTTTACTATTAAGGTGACAATATATTGTCATTGTGACAATCTTGACATTATGACTATAATCTCTTAGTGGCTATATTGCTAAGATAACTATATTGTCATGGTGACTATTTCATGATGATGGTTATAATGACAGTTTGACTGCATTTTCATGTAGCATATTTAATGGTGTTGATTTTGCCCTTGAAGATATATCATAAAAACGAAAATTTCCTTTTTTTTAAATTATCATGTGAATATATTGCCATGATATGCGATATTGTTATAGTTTCAGTACTGTCATGTTGAATGTATATTATGTTGGTTACATTACAATTAAAGTCATAGTGGCAGGGTAACAATATTTTCATGGTTGGATCATTTTGTTATGATGATTTTATTGTATTTGTGAGTATATTCTCATGGTTACTGTGTTGCCGTAATTTCTATATTGTCCTGGACACTACATATCCTGAAATCTATATTGTCATATCAGGTATATGATCATGGTAGCTTTATTGTCATAGTGAATATCTTGTCGTCGTGACTATTTTTTCATAATGGCTAAATTGTCATAGGAAATATGTTGATATGAGGGATATATTTTCATGATATCCATAAAGTCATTGAAAGATTACTATCAAGGTGACTCTAATAGCCTGGCGATTGATGTATATCGTGACATTATTGTCACGATAGCTGCATTGTCATGGTGGCTATATTGTCATTTCCTGTATTTTCAATATAACTCTTTTGTGAAGATTGCTTTATTGTCATTGTAGCTATAGTGTCATAGGGAATATATTTTCGTAGAAGCAGTATTGTCATTATGAATGTATCGTCATTTTGGCTATCTGTTCATTTTACCATTAAAGTGACAGTATATTGTCATGGTGACTATATTGTCATTATGACTACAATCTCCTAGTGGCTATATTGCTAAGATAACAACATGTGACTACATTTTCATTGTAGCTAATTTAATGGTGTTGATTTACCCTTGGAGATATATCATTATAAAAACGGATATTTCATTTTGTTTAAATTATGAGGTGAATACATTGTCATGATGTGCTATATTGTTATAGTTTCAGTACTGTCATGGTGAATGTATATCATGTTGGCTACATTACAATGGAAGCCATAGTGGCAGGGTGGCTATATTTTCATGGTCTGATCATTTTGTTATTAGTATTTTATTGTATTTTTGAATATATTGTCATGGTGACTGTGTTGCCATAATTTCTATATTGTTATTTCATTTATTAAATTGATGGGAATATTGTCATAGAGACTGTATTGTCATGTTGCCTGTATGGTTATCATGGTTGTCTTGTCATCGTGACTCTATGGTCATTATGGCTATACTGTCATTAAGATTACATTCTTATGGTAACTATATTGCCATCATTGGTTTTTGTCAGAGTAGCTATATTGTTAAGTTACCTATCTTATTGTGTTGGGTATTTTTTTTTCCTTTTGGTATAATGCTATGATGGCTATACTAGAATTTTGGCAAGATTAGCATGATGATATAGTGTTCGCAACCCAACTGTTGTTTTGGACATTTTTTCATGGGAACACATTATCATTGTACCTACATTGTCAAGGTTACTATATTTCATGCAAGCTACATTGTAAAGATGACGATATTGGCATGGCGAGTGTATTGTTATGTTCAATATAACGCCATCCTGGCTACATTATCTTGGTCGCTATATCAACTTGATGGCTATATTGCTACGGTCATTTTCTTCGTTGGGATGAATTTTGT
The DNA here is from genome assembly GCF_036320965.1 of Panulirus ornatus. Classification (NCBI taxonomy): domain Eukaryota; kingdom Metazoa; phylum Arthropoda; class Malacostraca; order Decapoda; family Palinuridae; genus Panulirus; species Panulirus ornatus. The sequence goes on along the minus strand of NC_092278.1, from coordinate 4,893,064 downwards.
CTTTACCTACAATTTGGTTGTGATTATAAGATCGTGATAATATTTCTATGACGGCTTATTTGGCATCTTGAGCGTATCTGTCTGGATATCATATCATCATGTAACTTAGTCTGTCATGCTTTTAAACGGTAATGGTGCTTAAGTGAAAATGCTGATTACATTATCATCATTAATGTATGATTATTGTAACTATATAGCAATGGCAATATCTTTTTTGATTATTTCGGTATGTTGACTTCATTTGGTAGTAGTTATATTGGTTGGCAGTTACATTTTCATGGTTCTGACATTGTTTTATGGGCTATAATGTCAAGGCGGCTGTATAGTATTGATAAATTCTGTTTTGGACGCTATTGTGGCCTGGACACTATATACTTTAGAGGCTATATGTTTCCTATGATCCGAAAGTAACTATTTTGTCACGGTATCTATATTTTCAGGTGGCTATATTGACATTGTGAACATATTCTGAATATTTCTTTAATGTTGCGTTGACTATATTGTCATATCAGTTATATGGCCATTGTGGCTTTGTTGTTATAGTGAATATATTGTAGTTGTGACTATACTATCATAATGGCTAAATTGTCATGGGAAATATGTTGATATGTATGCTATATTCTCATGGTACTCTTATGGTAATTGTAAAAAATTTTTCAAGTTTACTCTAATATCACAGTGATTGATTTATGTTGTAACATTATTGTAATGGTGGCTGTTCAATCATGGTGGCTATATTGTCGTTTAATGCGTTTTCAGTGTTACTATTTATTGAATATGGCTTTAATATCAGTGTAGCTATACTTTCATTGGGAACAAATTTTCATAGTGACGCAATTGTCATTATGAAATAAAGTCATTTTGGCTATCTTCTAATTTGGGTTACATTGCTATGTTATATATATCGTCACCTTGGCTATATTGGGAAGGTGATTTTCTTTTATAGGTGGTATATTGTCATTTTTTAATCGTGCATATTCTGGTATAAGCGATATATTATCATGATACGCATATCATTAAGGTGAAAATATTGGCATGGCGACTATATTGTCTTTATGACTGTAATCTTATGGTAACAATATAAGTACCCTGATATATAGGCAACATGAAAAGACAATCACCCCCTTGTAATATAACAAAAAATAACAAATAGCCATCATGGCAGTATATTCATTTAACAATAGAGCCACCTTGGCAATATACTTACCGTATCAATATAATCTTAATGGAAATATAACTACCATGACCATATAGACACGATGACAATACAACCACTAAGACAATACAGGAACCGTGACATTACATTATGACAATACAGACACCAATTTAACAAATCAAATGACAGTATAGATATTATGGAACCAGTCACCATGACAATATACACTCAAGTGGAATATAATCGACATAAAATGATTATATTATTGAAATATAGCCACTCTACCACTATGGCTTCCAATGGAATATAGAATACATAATAATACATATATAATGACATTCCTGAAACCATAACAATATAGCATATCACGACAATGTAGTCCCCTAATGATTTAATCAAAATGAGAATCTCGTTTTATAATGATACATCCTCAAGGGCAAACCCAACACCAATATAAAAGCTACCGTGAAAATGTAGTCACCATGACATTATAACCATCATGATGAAAAAGACACCATGACAATAAAGCTACTTTGGCAAGATATCCAACATGATATCATTGTCATAATAACAGTATAGTCAAAATGCCAATATATAGTTACCGGAATGTTATAGGTATCATGATAATGTATCACTTACGACAAAAAATGCATGATTGAAAAAATGAAAATATAGCAACCGTAAAAAAAGATCACGTTGCTAATATAGCCAAGGTGATGATATATTTATGATAGAAATGTAAGCAAAATAAGGAGATCGCCAAAATGACAGTATGTTCATGATGACAATAATTCCAGTATGAAAATATATTCTCCTTGACACTATAGGTACACTGAGAGTAAAGCTATCTTCACAAAATCGTAAAATTAAAATACAGCAAACTATAATATAGCCACCATGAAAATACAGCCATCTTGACAATAACATCACGATATAAATCAATCACCAGGAGAATAGAGTCACCTTGACAGTAATCTTACAATTACTTTATAAATATCATGAAAATATAGCCCTCATGTCAGGATATTTGCTATGACAATTTAGCCATTATGAAAATATAATCACGACGACAATCTATTCACTATGACAATAAAGCTACCATGATCATATAACTGATATGACAATATAATCAAAGCAAAAATATAGAAACATTCAACTTATATTCACAATGGCAATATAACCACCTGACAATACAGATACTGTTAATAGATACTCGTTTTCGGATCATAGAAAAAATATAGACTCCAGGACAATATAGTCTCTGTGAAAAAACAGAGACTCAGACAGGATTTATCATCATGATATGGTCATAACATTATAGCTGTCATTGTACTCAACATGACAAAATTATCACAATGAAATAAAACCACATTACAATATAGTTACCATAATCATACACCAATCATGATTATATAATCAGGAGGTTGACATAAACAAGATCATAGTGTAAAAACCATGACAATTTAAGTGACATAATGAGATGATATCCATTCACTTACACTTACAATACCACATAAGTTTTTATGAAAATATTATCATGATCATAACAGTAGTGTCACTAATTACAAAATATATCCCGAAAGACAAGATTAACCATAACAATATAGCCATCAAGTTGATATAGCGACCAAGATAATGTAGCCAGGACGGCATCATATTGAAAGTAAGAATACAGCCACCATGCCAATGTCTTCACCATGATAATGTAGCTACCATGAAAATATAGTAAGCTTGACTATGTAGCTACCATGATAAAATATAGAATTGAAAAATATCCACAACAAGAATTTAGCTGCTAAAACACTATATCGCCATGCCAATATCGCCAAAATGTTATTATTGCCATCATGGTAATATATCGCCAGAAAAGAAATATATATACCCACTACTCGACAATATAGCTATTTTGACAATATTGCCAACATGAAGACAGTCACCTCCTTGTTATATAACAAAAATGACATATAGCCATCATGGTGATATAGTGATTTAACACTACAGCCACTATGATAATATAGATACCATAACAATGTGATCTTAACGACAATGTATCCAACATGACTATATAGTCACGTTGACAATAAGACCACCGTGACAATACAGATAACATGACAGTACCGTCTCTAAGACAATATTGCCATCAATTTGACAAATTATATGACAATATAGATATTATGGCAACATAGTCACCATGACAATATACTCAGAAATGCAATATAATCGCCATGATAAAATTATCCTACCATGAAAATATAGCCACCTACCATTTTGGTTTCCATTGCAATGTAGAAACAGTAATAAAAGACTTACCATGACTGTACTGAAACCATAACAGTATAGCGTATCATGGCAATGTAGTCAGCTGATAATTTAATAAAAATGACAATTTCTCTTCCATAATGGTATATCCTCGAGGGAAATATCAACACCATTAAAAAAGCTTTTACGAAAATACAGTCATTATGATATTATAAAAATCATGATAAAAATGTCACCATGCAAATATAGTTATCTTGGCAATATAGCCACTGTGACATTATAGTCATAATGATAATATAGTCGCTATGACAATATTGTCACCATAAAAAATATAATTATCACGATAATATTTCGCTTATGACAAAGTATGCAAGAGTTAAATACTGACAATATATCACCTATATACATGTGTATGGGGGTGGGTTTGGCCATTTCTTTCGTCTGTTTCCTTTCGCTACCTCGCAAACGCGGGAGACAGCGACAAAGCAAAAAAAAAAAAAAACCTATAAAAAGATAACCATGAAAATATGGCTAAAGTGACGAAATATACATTATAGCAATGTAACTAAAATGAAAAGATAGCCAAAATGACGTTAAGGTCATAATGACAATACTGCCACTATGAAAATATGTTCCCCATGATAGTATAGCTGCACTGACAACAAATCTATATTCACAAAAGAGCAACATTGAAAATACAGCAAACGAGAATATAGCCACCATCATAGTTCAGCCACCATGATAATAATGTCACGATACAAATCATCACCATGTCATTAGTCACCTTGATAATAAAACTACAATGACTCTATAAATATCATGATAATATAGCCTCCATGTCAACATGTCTGCTATGATAATCTGGACATTATGATAATATAGTCATGACGGCAATTTATTCACTATAACAATATAGCCACAGTGATCATATAACTGATGTGACAATACAGTCAAAGAAGCAAAAAATAAATATACAAATCATATTCACTATGTCAGTATAACTACATGACAATATAGATACTGTGACAAATAGTCGCTTTTGAATCATAGTAAACATATAGCTGGCAGGACAACATAGTCTCTATGATAAAATAGCGACCAAGACAGGATATATCATTATTATATAGACACCTTGACAGAATAGACCATAAAACGATGTAACAATCATGAAACTGTACCTGCCAAAACATTATAGATGTCATGAAATTTTAGTCAACATGACAAAATTATCATAATGAAATATCATCGGCATTACAATATGGTTACCATAATCATAGTCCAATCATGATCATATAATCAGCAGGTAGACATAAACAATATCGCAGTATAAAAACCATGACAGTATAAGTGATATGATGATATGATATCCATACACTTACAATACCAAAGAAGCTACCAAGAATATATTGTTATCATGATCATATAATCACAACAATATTGTAGGTAGTGACAAATATATCCCAACGACAAAATTAATCATAGGAATATAGCCATCAACTTGTTATAGCGACCAAGATAATGAAGCAAGCATTGTATTGAGAATTATAATACAGCCACCGTGCCAATATCCTCACCATGACAATATAGCTACCATGGAAATATAGTAATGTTGATAATGTAGCTGCCATGGCAAAATATTCAAGATAGAAAATACCCAAAAGATAGCCACAAGAGTTTAGCTGCTAAGAAGATATATCACCATGCCAATATCTCTAAAATGTTAGTATAGGCATCATGGCAATATATCAACAGAAAAATACTCATCACAACAATATAGCTAACTTGACAATATACTACTCGGGCAATATAGGTAACATTAAAAGACAGCCACCTCCTTGAAATATAAAAAAAAAAAAATGACAAATAGCTATCATGGCAATATGGTAACTAAACAATATAGCCATCATGGCAATATGTTAACCAAACAATATAGCCATCATGGCAATATGATTACCATAGCAATGTATTCTTAATGGCAGTATAGTCACCATATCCTTATAGTTACGATGACAATACAACTACCATGACAATACAGAAAACATCAAAAGACAGTCTCTAAGACAATATTGCCACTAATTGAACAAGTTAAATGACAATATAGATATTATGGCAACACAATCACGGTGACAATATACTCAGAAATGTTATACAATCGTCATAGTAAAATGATCCTACCATGAAAATATAGTCACCCTGCCACTATGGCTTCCATTACAATATAGCCACAATAACAAAACATTCACCACGACAGTACTGAAACCATAACAATATAGCATATAATGACACTGTAGTCACTTGATCATTTAATGAGAAATAAAAATATCGCTTCTATTATGGTATAACCTCAGGGACAAAATTTTATACACCATTAAAAAGCTGCCATGAAAATACAGTCACTATGACATAAATATCATGATAAAATAGTGACCATGGCAATATAGCCACTCTGAGATTATAGTCATTATGACAATATAGTCGCTATTAAAATACTGTCACCTTAATAATAAAGTTATCAAAATGATATATCGCTTATGACAAAATATGGATGATTAGAAAATGACAGTATAGCACCTATAAAAAAGATCACCTTGCCACTATAGTCAAGGTGACGATATATACATCATAGCAACGTAAAGAAAAAGAGATGATAACCAGAACGACGGTATGTTCGTAATGACAATACTGCAACTATGAAAATATGTTCCCCACGATTCTCCAGCTTCACTGACAATAAAGCCATCTTCACAAAAAGAGTACTATTGAAAAAATAGCAAACGACTATACAGCCATCAAGACAGTACAGCCACCATGACAATAATCTCTCGATATAAATCAATCGCCAGGACATTAGCGTCACCTTGATAATGAATATACAATGAGTACATGAACATCATGAAAATATAGCGTCCATATAAATATATTTGTCGTGAAAATATAGCCTCCATATGAATATCTTTAAAGTGACAGTTTCGCCATTCTGATAATATAGTCAAGACGCTAATATATTCACCATAACAATAAAGTCACCATGATCACATAAATGATATAACAATATAGTCAACGCAACCATAAACGCATTTATGAATTATATCCACTCTGAGAATACAGCCACATGAAAATATAGATACCGTGACAAAATAGTCATTTTTGGATCATAGCAAACATATAGCGTTCAAGAGAATATAGTCTCTATGACAAAAGAGCGAAGAAGACAGGATTTATCATCACAATCCAGTCACCTTGACAGTATAGCGAATAAAACAGTGGAACTACCATGAAAATGTACGTACCATAACAATATAGCTTACATGAAAATATAGTTACTATGACAAATTCATTACAATGAAATACAAACGATATCACATTATGGTTTCGATAATCATACACCAATCATGATCATATAAGATAAAACCTTCAAAACAAAGCAAGGGTAACGACAACGCAGGGAGGAATAGCTACAACCTAGCTCTGAAAGACGATAGCAGCTCCGTACACGTCGGTAGCTGGTGCGCGACTGTCATCAGGTGACTACATTGTCATGATATGCTATATTGTCATGGTTTCAGTACTGTCGTAGTGAATGTATTATTATGTTAGCTATATTGCAGTGGCAGGGTGGCTAAATTTTCATGGTAGGAAAATTTTGTTATCGCCGTTACAATGCATTTGTGATAATACTGTCATGGTCACTGTCTTCCAGTAATATCTATATTATCATTTAATTTGTTAAAGCGATTGCAATATTGTCGTAGAGACTCTAATGTCATGTTGCCTGTATTGTCATGATGGTTGCATGTCATCTTGACTATATAGTCATGTTGGTTATATTCCAGTTATGATTACATGGTTATGGTAACTATATTGCCATGGTGACAATATTGATAGGTGACTACATTGCCATGATAGCTATTTTTCATTTTTGTTATACTGTAAGGAGGTGACTGTCTTTTCATATTGAATATATTATCAGGGTAGCTATATTGTTAAGTTAGCTATATCATTGTGGTACTTATTTATTTTTTCTGGCGGTATATTGCCATGATGCCTAGACTAACATTTTGGCGATATTGGCATGGTGATATAGTGTCTTAGTAAATAAACTGTTAGTGTGGATACGTTCCATGGGATTTTATTATCATAGTAGCTACATTGTCAATGTTACTATATTTTCATGGTAGCTCCATTGTCATGGTGACGATATTTCTATTGTGGCTGTATTGTTATTTTCAATATAATGCCATCCTAACTACATTATCTTGGTCGCTATATTTACTTGCTGGCTATATTGCTATGGTTAATTTTGTCGTTGGGGATATATTTTGTCATTAACTACAATTTTGTTTTAATCATATGATCATGATAACAATATTTTCATTGCGGCTTATTTGGTAATGTGAGTGCAAGTGTATGGATATCATATTATGATGTTACTATATTTTCATGGTTTTTATACTGTGATGGTGTGTATGTCAGCCTCCTGATGATATTATCATGATTAATATATGATTATGGTAACTAAATTGTAATGGCGATTATATTTCATTGTGACAATTTTGTCATGTTGCCTTCATTTTCATGGTAGCTATATTGTTATGGCAGGTACATTTTCATTGTTGTTTCATTGTTTTATCGGCTATACTGTCAAGGTGACTATATCTTAATTAAAAATCTTGTCTTGGTAGCTATTTTGTCATGGACACTATATTGTCCTGGAGCCTATATGTTTGCTATGATCCGAAAGAGACTATTTTGTCACAGCATCATTATTGTCAGGTGCTTATATTGCCATAATGAATATAATTTGAAGGCTTCCTTATTGTTGCGTTGACTATATTATCATATCACTTCTATGATCATGGCTATATTGTTATAGTGAATATATTGCCGTCTTGACTATATTATCATATTGGCTAAATTGTCATGGTAAGTATGTTGACATGGAAGCCTTATTTTCGTGATGTTTATATAGTCAGTGAACTATATCGTGACATTATTGTCATAGTGGCTGTACTTTCATGGTGGCTATATAGTCGTTTGCTGTATTTACACTGTTACTCTTTTGTGAAGATTGCTTTATTGTCATTGTAACTATAGTGTCATGGGGATATATTTTCATAGCAGCAGTATTGTCATTATGAACATAGCGTCATTTTGGCTATCTACTCATTTTGGTTTTATTCCGAAGATTTACATATCGTCACCTTGTCTATATTGTCGGGGTGATCTCTTTTATAGTTGCTATATTGTCATTTTTTTTAGTCATGCATATTTTTTCATAAGCGATACATTATCGTGATAACTTTACTATTAAGGTGACAGTATATTGTCATTGTGACAATCTTGACATTATGACTATAATCTCTTAGTGGCTATATTGCTAAGATAACTATACTGTCATGGTGAATATTTCATGATGATGGTTATAATGACAGTTTGACTGCATTTTCATGTAGCATATTTAATGGTGTTGATTTTGCCCTTGAAGATATATCATAAAAACGAAAATTTCCTTTTTTTTAAATTATCGTGTGAATATGTTGCCATGATATGCGATATTGTTATAGTTTCAGTACTGTCATGTTGAATGTATATTATGTTGGTTATATTACAATTAAAGTCATAGTGGCAGGGTAACAATATTTCATGGTTGGATCATTTTGTTATGACGATTTTATTGTATTTGTGAGAGTATTCTCATGGTTACTGTGTTGCCGTAATTTCTATATTGTCCTGGACACTACATATCCTGAAATCTATATTGTCATACCAGTTATATGATCATGGTAGCTTTATTGTCATAGTGAATATCTTGTCGTCGTGACTATTTTTTCATAATGGCTAAATTGTCATAGGAAATATGTTGACATGAGGGCTATATTTTCATGATATTCATAAAGTCATTGAAAGATTACTATCAAGGTGACTCTAATAGCCTGGCGATTGATGTATATCGTGACATTATTGTCACGATAGCTGCATTGTCATGGTGGCTATATTGTCGTATCCTGTATTTTCAATATTACTCTTTTGTGAATATTGCTTTATTGTCATTGTAGCTATAGTGTCATGGGGAATATATTTTCGTAGAAGCAGTATTGTCATTATGAATATATCGTCATTTTGGCTATCTGTTCATTTTACCATTAAAGTGACAGTATATTGTCATGGTGACTATATTGTCATTATGACTACAATCTCTTAATGGCTATATTGGTACGATAACTACATGTGACTACATTTTCATTGTAGCTTATTTAATGGTGTTGATTTACCCTTGGAGATATATCATTATAAAAACGGATATTTCATTTTGTTTAAATTTTGAGGTGAATACATTGTCATGATATGCTATGTTGTTATAGTTTCAGTACTGTCATGGTGAATGTATATTATGTTGGCTACATTACAATGGAAGTCATATTGGCAGGGTGGCTATATTTTCATGGTTTGATCATTTTGTTATTAGTATTTTATTGTATTTTTGAATATATTGTCATGTTGACTGTGTTGCCATAATTTCTATATTGTTATTTGATTTATTAAATTGATGGCAATATTGTCATAGAGACTGTATTGTCTGTTGCCTGTCATGGTCATCATGGTTGTCTTGTCATCGTGACTCTATGGTCATGATGGCTATACTGTCATTAAGATTACATTCTTATGGTAACTATATTGCCATCGTTGGTTTTTGTCAGAGTAGCTATATTGTTAAGTTACCTATCTTATCGTGGTGGGTATTTTTTTTCATTTGGTATCTTGCCATGATGGCTATACTAGAATTTTGGCAAGATTGGCATGATGATATAGTATTCACAACCCAAGTGTTGTTTTGGACATTTTTTCATGGGAATAGATTATCATGGTACCTACATTTTCAAGGCTACTATATTTCATGCAAGCTACATTGTAAAGATGACGATATTGGCATCAAGAGTGTATTGTTATGTTCAATATAACGCTATCCTGGCTACATTATCTTGGTCGCTATATCAACTTGATGGCTATATTGCTACGGTCATTTTCATCGTTGGGATGTATTTTGTCTTTACCTACTATTTGGTTGTGATTATATGATCGTGATAATATTTCTATGACGGCTTATTTGGCATCTTGAGTGTATGTGTCTGGATATCATATCATCATGTAACTTAGTCTGTCATGCTTTTAAACGGTAATGGTGCTTAAGTGAAAATGCTGATCACATTATCATCATTAATGTATTATTATTGTAACTATATAGCAATGGCTATATCTTTTTTGATCATTTTGGTATGTTGACTTCATTTGGTAGTAGTTATATTGGTATGGCAGGTACATTTTCATGGTTCTGACATTGTTTTATGGGCTATTATGTCAAGGCGGCTGTATAGTATTGTTAAATTCTGTTTTGGACGCTATTGTCTCCTGGACACTATATACTTTAGAGGCTATATGTGTCCTATGATCTGAAAGCGACTATTTTGTCACGGTATCTATATTGTCAGGTGGCTATATTGACATTGTGAACATATTCTGAATATTTCTTTAATGTTGCGTTGACTATATTGTCATATCAGTTATATGGCCATGGTGGCTTTGTTGTTATAGTGAATATATTGTAGTTGTGACTATACTATCATAATGCCTAATTGTCATGGGAAATATGTTGATATGAATGCTATATTTTCATGATACTTTTATGGTAATTGTAAAAAAATTTTCAAGTTTACTCTAATATCACAGTGATTGATTTATGTTGTAACATTATTGTTATGGTGGCTGTCCAATGATGTTGGCTATATTGTCGTTTAATGCGTTTTCAATTTTACTATTTAGTGAATATGGCTTTAATGTCAATGTAGCTATACTTTCATTGGGAACAAATTTTAATAGTGACGCAATTGTCATTATGAAATAAAGTCATTTTGGCTGTCTTCTAATTTGGGTTACATTGCTATGTTATATATATCGTCACCTTGGCTATATTGGGAAGGTGATTTTTTTTTATAGGTGTTATATTGTCATTTTTTAATCGTGCATATTCTGTTATAACCGATATATTATCATGATACCCATATCATTAAGGTGAAAATATTGGCATGGGGACTATATTGTCTTTATGACTGTAATCTTAGGGTAACAATATAGGTACCCTGATATATAGGCAACATGAAAAGACAATCACCCCCTTGTAATATAACAAAAAATAACAAATAGCCATCATGGCAATATATTCATTTAACAATAGAGCCACCATGGCAATATAGTTACCGTATCAATATAATCTTAATGGAAATATAACTACCATGACCATATAGACACGATGACAATACAACCACTAAGACAATAGAGGAACCGTGACATTACATTATGACAATATAGCCACCAATTCAACAAATCAAATGAGAGTATAGATATTATGGCAACAGTCACCATGACAATATACACACAAGTGGAATATAATCGACATAAAATGATTATATTATGAAAATATAGCCACTCTGACACTATGGCTTCCATTGGAATATAGAATAAATAATGATACATATACAATGACATTCCTGAAACCATAACAATATAGCATATCACGACATTGTAGTCCCCTAAAGATTTAATCAAAACGAGAATCTCTTTTTATAATGATACATCCTCAAGGGCAAACCCAACACCAATATAAAAGCTACCGTGAAAAAATAGTCACCATGACATTATAACCATCATGATGAAAAAGACACCATGACATTAAAGTTACTTTGGCAAGATATCCAACATGATATCATTGTCATAATAACAGTATAGTCAAAATGCCAATATATAGTTACCGGAATGTTATAGTTATCTTGATAATGTATCACTTACGACAAAAAATGCATGATTGAAAAAATGAAAATATAGCAACCGTAAAAAAAGAATACGTTGCTAATATAGCCAAGGTGATGATATATTTATGATAGAAATGTAAGCAAAATAAGGAGATGGCCAAAATGACAGTATTTTCATAATGACAATAATTCCACTATAAAAATATATTCTCCTTGACACTATAGGTACACTGACAGTAAAGCTATCTTAACAAAAGCGTAAAATTAAAATACGGCAAACTACAATATAGCCACCATGACAATACAGCCATCTTGACAATAATATCACGATATAAGTCAATCACCAGGAGAATAGAGTCACCTTGACAGTAATCTTACAATTACTTTATAAATATCATGAAAATATAGCCCTCATGTCAAGATATTTGCTATGACAATTTAGCCATTATGAAAATAATCACGACGACAATCTATTCACTATAACAATAAAGCTACCATGATCATATAACTGATATGACAATATAATCAAAGCAAAAATATAGAAACATTCATCTTATATTCACAATGGTAATATAACTACCTGACAATACAGATACTGTTAATAGATACTCGTTTTCGGATCATAGCAAAAATATAGACTCCAGGACAATATAGTCTCTGTGAAAAAACAGTGACTCAGACAGGATTTATCATCATGATATGGTCATAACATTATACCTGTCATGGAATTGCAGTCAACATGACAAAATTATCACAATGAAATAAAACCACATTACAATATATTTACCATAATCATACACCAATCATGATTATATAATCAGCAGGTTGACATAAACAAGATCATAGTGTAAAAACCATGACAATTTAAGTGACATGATGAGATGATATCCATTCACTTACACTTACAATACCACATAACTTTTTATGAAAATATTATCACGATCATAACAGTATTGTCACTAATTACAAAATATATCCCGAAAGACAAGATTAACCATAACAATATAGCCATCAAGTTGATATAGCGACCAAGATAATGTAGCCAGGACGGCATCATATTGAAAGTATGAATACAACCACCATGCCAATGTCTTCACCATGATAATGTAGCTACCATGAAAATATAGTAACCTTGACTATGTAGCTACCATGATAAAATATACAATTGAAAAATATCCGCAACAAGAATTTAGCTGCTACAACATTATATCGCCATGCCAATATCGCCAAAATGTTATTATTGCCATCATGATAATATAACGCCAGAAAAGAAATATATATACCCACTACTCGACAATATAGCTATTCTGACAATATAGCTTGTTATATATTCTGACAATATAGCTTGTTATATAAAAAAATGACAAATAGCCATCATGGTGATATAGTGATTTAACAATACAGCCACTATGGTAATATAGTTACCATAACAATGTGACCTTAACGACAAATAGCCAACATGACTATATAGTCACGTTGACAATAAAACCACCGTGACAATACAGATAACATGACAGTACCGTCTCTAAGACAATATTGCCATTAATTTGACAAATTATATGACAATATAGATATTATGGCAACATAGTCACTAAGACAATATACTCAGAAATGCAATATAATCGCCATGATAAAATTATCCTACCATGAAAATATAGCCACCTACTATTTTGGTTTCCATTGTAATGTAGAAACAGTAATAAGAGACTTACCATGATAGTACTGAAACCATAACAGTATAGCATATCATGGCATTGTAGTCAGCTGATAATTCAATCAAAATGACAATTTCTCTTCTATAATGGTATATCCTCAAGGGAAATATCAACACCATTAAAAAACCTTTTACGAAAATACAGTCATTATGGCATTATAAAAATCATGATAAAAAAGTCACCATGCCAATATAGTTATGTTGGCAATATAGCCACTGTGACATTATAGTCATAATGATAATATAGTCGCTATGACAATATTGTCACCATGAAAATATAATTATCATGATAATATTTCGCTTATGACAAAGTATGCAAGAGTTAAATAATGACAATATATCACCTATAAAAAGATCACCATGAAAATATGGCTAAGGTGACGATATATACATTATAGCAATGTAACTAAAATGAAAAGATAGCCAAAATAACGTTATGGTCATAATAACAACACTGCCACTATGAAAATATGTTCCCCATGACAGTATAGCTACACTGACAACAAATCTATATTCACAAAAGAGCAACATTAAAAATACAGCAAACGAGAATATAGCCATCATCATAATTCAACCACCATAATAATAATGTCACGATACAAATCATCACCATGTCATTAGTCACCTTGATAATAAACTTACAATGACTATATAAATATCATGATAATATAGCCTCCATGTCAACATATCTGCCATGATAATCTGGCCATTATGATAATATAGCCATGACGGCAATTTATTCACTATAACAATATAGCCACAGTGATCATATAACTAATGTGACAATACAGTCAAAGAAGCAAAAAAGAAATATACAAATCATATTCACTATGGCAGTATAACTACATGACAATATAGATACTGTGACAAATAGTCGCTTTTGAATCATAGTAAATATATAGCCGGCAGGACAACATAGTCTCTATGACAAAATAGCGACCAAGACAGGATACATCATTATAATATAGACACCTTGACAGTATAGACCATAAAACAATGTAACAATCATGAAACTGTACCTGCCAAAACATTATAGATGACATGAAATTTTAGCCAACATGACAAAATTATCATAATGAAATATCATCGGCATTACAATATAGATACCATAATCATAGACCAATCATGATCATATAATCAGCAGGTAGACATAAACAATATCAAAGTATAAAAACCATGACAGTATAAGTGACATGATGATATGATATCCGTGCACTTACACTTACAATACAAAAGAAGCCGCCATGAATATATTGTTATCATGATCATATAATCAAAACAATATTGTAGGTAGTGACAAATATATCCCAACGACAAAATTAATCATAGCAATATAGCCATCAACTTGTTATAGCGACCAAGATAATGTAGCAAGCATTGTATTAAGAATTACAATGGAGACACCGTGCCAATATCCTCACCATGACAATATAGCTACCATGAAATTATAGTAACGTTGATAATGTAGCTGTCATGGCAAAATATTCAAGATAGAAAATACCCAAAAGAGAGCCACAACAAGAGTTAAGCTGCTAAGACGATATATCACCATGCCAATATCTCTAAAATGTTAGTATAGCCATCATGGCAATATATCAACAGGAAAAAATACTCATCACAACGATATAGCTAAGTTGACTATATACTACTCTGACAATATAGGTAACATTAAAAGAGAGCCACCTTCTTGAAATATAGAAAAAAAAAAATGACAAATAGCCATCATTGCAATATGGTAACTAAACTATATAGCCATCTTGGCAATATGGTAACCAAACAATATAGCCATCATGGCAATATGATTACCATAGCAATGTATTCTTAATGGCAATGTAGTCACCATGTCATTATAGTCACGATGACAATACAACTACCATAATACAGAAAACATCAAAAGACAGTCTCTAAGACAATATTGCCACTAATTGAACAAGTTAAATGACAATATAGATATTATGGCAACACAATCACGATGACAATATACTCAGAAATGTTATATAATCGTCATAGTAAAATGATCCTACCATGAAAATATAGTCACCCTGCCACTATGGCTTCCATTACAATATAGCCACAATAACAAAATATTCACCACGTCAGTACTCCAACCATAACAATATAGCATATCATGACAATGTAGTCACTTGATCATTTAATGAAAAATAAAAATTTCGCTTCTATTATGGTATAACCTCAGGGACAAAATTTTATACACCATGAAAAAGCTGCCATGAAAATACAGTCACTATGACATAAATATTATGATAGAATAGTGACCATGGCACTATAGCCACTCTGAGATTATAGTCATTATGACAATATAGTTGCTATTAAAATACTGTCACCTTAATAATAAAGTCATCAAAATGATATATCACTTGTGACAAAATATGCATTATTAGAAAATGACAGTATAGCACCATTAAAAAAGATCACTTTGCCACTATAGTCAAGGTGACGATATATACATCATAGCAACGTAAAGAAAAAGAGATTATAACCAGAACGACGGTATGTTCATAATGACAATACTGCAACTATGAAAATATGTTCCCCATGATTCTCCAGCTTCACTGACAATAAAGCCATCTTCACAAAAAGAGTACTATTGAAAAAATAGCAAACGACTATACAGCCATCAAGACAGTACAGCCACCATGACAATAATCTCTCGATATAAATCAATCGTCCGGACATTAGCGTCACCTTGATAATGAATATACAATGAGTACATGAACAACATGAAAATATAGCGTCCATATAGATATATTTGTCGTGAAAATATAGCCTCCATATGAATATCTTTAAAGTGACAGTTTCGCCATTCTGATAATATAGTCAAGACGCTAATATATTCACCATAACATTGAAGCCACCATGATCAAATAAATGATATAACAATATAGTCAACGCAACAATAAACGCATTTATAAATTATATCCACTCTGAGAATACAGCCACATGAAAATATAGATACTGTGACAAAATAGTGATTTTTGGATCATAGCAAACATATAGCGTCCAAAATAGCGAAGAAGACAGGATTCATCATCACAATACAGTCACCTTGACAGTAGAGCGAATAAAACAGTGGAACAACCATGAAAATGTACCTACCATAACAATATAGCTTACATGAAAATATAGTTACTATGACAAATTCATTACAATGAAATACAAACGATATCACATTATGGTGTCGTTAATCATACACCAATCATGATCATATAAGATAAAACCTTCAAAACAAAGCATGGGTAGCGACAACGCTTGGAGGAATAGCTACAACCTAGCTCTGAAAGACGATACCAGCTCCTTACACGTCGGTAGCTGGTGCGCGACTATCATCAGGTGACTACATTGTCATGATATGCTATATTGTCATGGTTTTTAGTACTGTCGTAGTGAATGTATTATTATGTTAGCTATATTGCAGTGGCAGGGTGGCTAAATTTTCATGATAGGATATTTTTGTTATCGCGGTTATATTGCATTTGTGATAATACTCTCATGGTGACTGTGTTCCAGTTATATCTATATTATCATTTAATTTGTTAAAGCGATTGCAATATTGTCGTAGAGACTCTAATGTCATGTTGCCTGTATTGTCATGATGGTTGCATGTCATCTTGACTATATAGTCATGTTTTTTATATTCCAGTTATGATTACATGGTTATGGTAACTATATTGCCATGGTGACTATATTGATAGGTGACTACATTGCCATGATAGCTATTTTTTATTTTTGTTTTACTTTAAGGAGGTAACTGTCTTTTCATATTGAATATATATTATCAGGGTAGCTATATTGTTAAGTTAGCTATATCACTGTGGTACTTATTTATTTTTTCAGGTGGTATATTGTCATGATGCCTAGACTAACATTTTGGCGATATTGGCATGGTGATATAGTGTCTTAGCAAATAAACTGTTATTTTGGATATGTTCCATGGGATTTTATTATCATAGTAGCTGCATTGTCAATGTTACTATATTTTCATGGTAGGTCCATTGTCATGGTGACGATATTGCCATTGTGGCTGTATTGTTATTTTCAATATAATGCCATCCTAACTATATTATCTTGGTCGCTATATTTACTAGCTGGCTATATTGCTATGGTTAATTTTGTCGTTGGGGATATATTTTGGTATTAACTACAATATTGTTTTAATCATATGATCATGATAACAATATTTTCATGGCAGCTTATTTGGTAATATGAGTGCAAGTGTATGGATATCATATTATCTTGTCACTATATTGTCATAGCTTTTATACTGTGATGGTGTTTATGTCAGCCTCCTGATGATATTATCATGATTGGTATATAATTATGGTAACTAAATTGTAATGGCGATTATATTTCATTGTGACAATTTTGTTATGTTGCCTGCTTTTTCATGGTAACTATATTGTTAGGCAGGTACATTTTCATTGTTGTTTCATTGTTTTTTCGGCTATACTGTCAAGGTGACTATATCTTAATTAAAAATCTTGTCTAGGTCGCTATGTTGTCGAGGACACTATATTGTTCTGGAGCCTATATCTTTTCTATGATCTGAAGGAGACTATTTTGTCACAGCATCAATAGTGTCAGGTGCTTTTATTGCCATAAGGAATAAAATTTGAAGGCTTCCTTATTGTTGCGTTGACTGTATTGTCATATCACTTATATGATCATGGCTATATTGTTATAGTGAATATATTGCCGTCTTGACTATATTATCATATTGGCTAAATTGTCATGGTAAGTATGTTACATGGAAGCTTTATTTTCATGATTTTTATATAGTTAGTGAATTATATCGTGACATTATTGTCATAGTGGCTGTACTTTGATGGTGGGTATATTGTCATTTGCTGTATTTTCAATGTTACTCTTTTGTGAAGATTGCTTTATTGTCATTGTAGCTATAGAGTCATGAGGGATATATTTTCATAGCAGCATTATTGTCATTATGAACATACCGTCGTTTTGGCTATCTACTCATTTTGGTTATATTGCGAAGATTTACATATCGTTACCTTGGCTATACTGTCAAGGTGATCTCTTTTATAGTTGCTATGTTGTCATTTTTTTTAGTCATGCATCTTTTTTCATAAGCGATACATTATCGTGATAACTTTACTATTAAGGTGACAGTATATTGGCATTGTGACAATGTTGACAATATGACTATAATCTCTTAGTAGCTATATTGCTAAGATAACTATACTGTCATGGTGACTATTTCATGATGATGGCTATAATGACAGTTTGACTGCATTTTCATTGTAGCATATTTAATGGTGTTGATTTTGCCCTTGAAGATATATTATAAAATTGAGAATTTCGTTTCTTTTAAATTGTCATGTGAATATATTGTAATGATATGCGATATTATTATAGTTTCAGTACTGTCATGTTGAATGTATATTATGTTGGTTACATTACAATTAAAATCATAGTTGCAGGTAACTATATTTTCATGGTTGGATCATTTGGTTATAACTATTTTATTGTATTTGTGAGTATATTCTCATAGTTACTGTGTTGCCGTAATTTCTATATTGTCCTGGACACTACATATCCTGAAATCTATATTGTCATATCAGTTATATGATCATGGTAGCTTTATTCACATAGTGAATATCTTGTCGTCGTGACTATATTATCATAATGGCTAAATTGTCATAGGAAATACGTTGACATGAGGGCTATATTTTAATGATATTCATAAAGTCATTGAAAGAATACTATCAAGGTGACTCTAGTAGCCTGGCGATTGATGTATATCGTGACATTATTGTCACGATAGCTGCATTGTCATGGTGGCTATATTGTCGTTTCCTTTATTTTCAATGTTACTCTTTTGTGAAGATTGCTTTATTTTCATTGTAGCTATAGTGTCATGGGAAATATATTTTCGTAGTATCAGTATTGTCCATATGAACATATCGTCATATTGGCTATCTGCTCATTTTGGTTACATTGCGAAGATTTATATATCGTCACCTTGGCTATATTGGCAAGGTGATCTCTTTATAGTTGTTATATTGTCATTTTCTTTTAATCATGGAAGCGGAAGTGGATCATAGGGTGGGGGAGGGGGCGAAAATTTTGGGAGCCTTGAAAAATGTGTGGAAGTCGAGAACATTATCTCGGAAAGCAAAAATGGGTATGTTTGAGGGAATAGTGGTTCCAACAATGCTGTATGGTTGCGAGGCGTGGGCTATGGATAGAGATGTGCGCAGGAGGATGGATGTGCTGGAAATGAGATGTTTGAGGACAATGTGTGGTGTGAGGTGGTTTGATCGAGTAAGTAACGTAAGGGTAAGAGAGATGTGTGGAAATAAAAAGAGCGTGGTTGAGAGAGCAGAAGAGGGTGTTTTGAAATGGTTTGGGCACATGGAGAGAATGAGTGAGGAGAGATTGACCAAGAGGATATATGTGTCGGAGGTGGAGGGAACGAGGAGAAGAGGGAGACCAAATTGGAGGTGGAAAGATGGAGTGAAAAAGATTTTGTGTGATCGGGGCCTGAACATGCAGGAGGGTGAAAGGAGGGCAAGGAATAGAGTGAATTGGAGTCATGTGGTATACAGGGGTTGACGTGCTGTCAGTGGATTGAAGCAAGGCATGTGAAGCGTCTGGGGTAAACCATGGAAAGCTGTGTAGGTATGTATATTTGTGTGTGTGGACGTGTGTATGTACATGTGTATGGGGGGGGGGGGTTGGGCCATTTCTTTCGTCTGTTTCCTTGCGCTACCTCGCAAACGCGGGAGACAGCGACAAAGTATAAAAAAAAAAAAAAAAAAAAAAAAAAAAAAAAAAAAAAAAAAAAATTTTCATGAGTCATACATTATCTTGATAACTATATCATTAAAGTGACAGTATATTGTCATGGTGACTATATTGTCATTATGACTACAATCTCTTAGTGGCTATATTGCTAAGATAACTACATGTGACTACATTTTCATTGTAACTTATCTAATGGTGTTGATTTACCCTTGGAGATATATCATTATAAAAACGGATATTTCATTTTGTTTAAATTATGAGGTGAATACATTGTCATGATATGCTATATTGTTATAGTTTCAGTAATGTCATGGTGAATGTATATTATGTTGGCTACATTACAATGGAGGCCATAGTGCGGGGGTGGCTATATTTTCATGGTTTGATCATTTTGTTATTAGTATTTTATTGTATTTTTTAATATATTGTCTTGGTGACTGTGTTGCCATAATTCCTGTATTCTCATTTGATTTATTAAATTAATAGCAATATTGTCATAGAGACTGTATTGTCAGTTGCCTGTATGGTCATCATGGTTGTCATGTCATCGTGACTAGATGGTCATGATGGCTATACTCTCGTTAAGATTACATTCTTATGGTAACTATATTGCCATCATTGGTTTTTGTCAGAGTAGCTATATTGTTAAGTTAGCTATCTTATCGTGGTGGGTATTTCTTTTCCTTTTGGTATATTGCCATGATGGCTATAGTAGAATTTTGGCAAGATTAGCATGGTGATATAGTGTTCGCAGCCCAACTGTTGTTTTGGACATTTTTTCATGGGAATACATTATCATGGTACCTACATTTTCAAGGTTACTATATTTCATGCAAGCTACATTGTAAAGATGACGATATTGGAATGGCGGGTGTATTGTTATGTTCAATATAACGCCATCCTGGCTACATTATCTTGGTCGCTATATCAACTTGATGGCTATATTGCTACGGTCAATTTCATCGTTGGGGATGTATTTGGTCTTTACCTACAATTTGGTTGTGATTATATGATCATGATAATATTTCTATGACGGCTTATTTGGCATCTTGAGTGTATCTGTCTGGATATCATATCATGTAACTTGATCTGTCATGCTTTTAAAGGGTGATGGTGCTTATGTGAAAATGCTGATTACATTATCATCATTAATGGATGATTATTGTAACTATATAGCAATGGCAATATCTTTTTTGATCATTTTGGTATGTTGACTTCATTTTGATAGTAGATATATTGGTATGGCAGGTACATTTTCATGGTTCGGACAATGTTTCATGGGCCATACTGTCAAGGCGGCTGTATATTATTGATAAATTCTGTTTTGGACGCTATTGTCTCCTGGACACTATATACTTTAGAGGCTATATGTTTCCTATGATTCGAAAGCGACTATTTTGTCATAGTATCTATATTGTCAGGTGGTAATATTGAAGTTGTGAACATATTCTGAATGTTTCTTTAATGTTGCGTTGACTATATTGTTATATCAGTTATATGGACATGGTGGCTTTGTTGTTATAGTGAATATATTGTAGTTGTGACTATACAATCATAATGTCTAAATTGTCATGGGATACATGTTGATATGGATGCTATATTCTCATGATACTTTTATGGTAATTGTAATGATTTTTTCAAGTTTACTCTAATATCACAGTTATTGATTTATGTTTTAACATTATTGTCATGGTGGCTGTCCAATCATGGTGGCTATATTGTTGTTTGATGCGTTTTCAATGTTGCTATTTAGTGAATATGGCTTTAATGTCAGTGTAGCTATACTATCATTGGGAACAGATTTTCATAGTGACGTAATTGTCATTATGAAATAAAGTCATTTTGGCTATCTTCTAATTTGGGATACATTGCTATGTTTTATATATCGTCACCTTAGCTATATTGGGAAGGTGATTTTTTTTATTTGGTACATTGTCATTTTTTAATAGTGCATATTCTGTTATAATGGATATATATCATGATACCCATATCATTAAGGTGAAAATATTGGCATGGCGACTATATCGTCTTTATGACTGTAATCTTATGATAACAATAGAGGTACCCTCATATATAGGCAACATGGAAAGACAATCACCCCCTTGTAATATAACAAAAAATAACAAATAACCATCATGGCAATATATTCATTTAACAATATATCCACCATGGCAATATAGTTACCACATTAATATAATCTTAACGGAAATATAACTACCATGACCATATAGACACGATGGCAATACAACCACCAAGAAAATACAGGAACCATGACATTACATTATGACAATATAGCCACCAATTCAACAAATCAAATGACAGTATAGAAATTATGGCAACAGTCATCATGACAATATACACACAAGTGGAATATAATCGACATAACAAAATGATTGTATTATGAAAATATAGCCACTCTGCCACTATGGCTTCCATTGGAATGTAGCCAACATAATAATACATATACAATGACATTCCTGAAACCATAACAATATAGCATTTCACAACAATGTAGTCCCCTAATGATTTAATCAAAATGAGAAGCTTGTTTTATATTGATACTTCCTCAAGGGCAAACCCAACACCAATATAAAAGCTACCGTGAAAATATAGTCACCATGACATTATAACCATCATGATGAAATAGACACCATGACAATAAAGTTACTTTGGCAAGATATCCAGCATGATATCATTGTCATAATAACAATATAGTCAAAATGCCAATTTATAGTTACCGGAATGTTATAGTTATCATGATAATGTATCACTTACGACAAAAAATGCATGATTAAGAAAATGAAATATAGCAACCGTAAAAAAAGATCACGTTGCTAATATAGCAAAGGTGATGATATATATATGATAGAAATGTAACCAAAATAAGGAGATGGCCAAAATGACAGTATCTTCATAATGACAAAAATTCCACTATGAAAATATATTCTCCATGACATTATAGGTACACTGACAGTAAGGCTATGTTCACAAAAGCGTAAAATCAAAATACAGCAAACTACAATATAGCCCCGATGACAATACATAAATCTTGACAATAATATCACGATATAACTCAATCACCAGGACAATAGAGTCACCTTGACAGTAATCTTACAATGACTTTATAAATATCATGAAAATATAGCCCCCATGTCAAGATATTTGCTATGACAGTTTAGCCATTATGAAAATATAGTCACGACGACAATCTATTCACTATGACAATAGAGCTACCATGATAATATAACTGATATGACAATATAATCAAAGGAAAAATATAGAAACAATCATCTTGTATTCACAATGGCAATAAAACCACCTGACAATATAGATACTGTTAATAGATAGTCCTTTTCGGATCATAGCAAAAATATAGACTCTAGGATAATACAGAGTCTGTGAAAAAACAGTGACTCAGACAGGATTTATCATCATGATATGGTCATAACATTATAGCTGTCATGGATTTGTAGTCAGCATGACAAAATTTTCGCAATGAAATAAAACGACATTACAATATAGTTACCATAACCATACACCAATCATTATTATATAATCAGCAGGTTGACATAAACAAGATCATAGTGTAAAAACCATGACAATTTAAGTGACATGATGACAGAATATCCAATCACTTACACTTACAATACCACATAAGTTTTCATGAAAATATTATAATGATCATAAAATCACAATAGTATTGTCACTAATTACAAAATATATCCCAAAAGACAAAATTAACCATAGCAATATAGCCATCAAGTTGATATAGCGAACAAGATAATGTAGCCAGGACGGCATTATATTGAAAGTAAGAATACAACCACCATGCCAATGTCTTCACTATGACAATGTAGCTACCATGAAAATATAGTAACCTTGACTATATAGCTACAATGATAAAATGTACAACTGAAAAATATCCACAACATGAATTTAGCTGCTAAAACACTATATCGCTATACCAATATCGCCAAAATGTTATTATTGCCATCATGATAATATACCGCCAGAAAAGAAATATATATACCCAATACTCGAATATATAGCTATTCTGACAATATTGCCAACATGAAAAGACAGTCACCTTGTTTTAAAACGAAAATGACAAATAGCCATCATGGCGATATAGGGATATAAAAATAAACCCACTATGGTGATATAGTTAGCATAAAAATGTGATCTTAACGAGAATGTAGCCAACATGACTATATAGTCGCGTTGACAATACAACCACCGTGACAATACAGATAACATGACAGTACCGTCTCTACGACAATATTGCCATCAATTTGACAAATTATATGACAATATACATATTATGGCAACATAGTCACCATGACAATATACTCAGAAATGCAATATAATCGCCATGATAAAATTATCCTACCATGAAAATATAGCTACCTACCATTTTGGTTTCCATTGCAATGTACAAACAGTAATAAAAGATTTACCAGGACAGTACTGAAACCATAACAGTATAGCATATCATGGCAATGTAATCAGCTGATAATTTAATCAAAATGATAATTTCTCTTTTATAATGGTATATCCTCAAGGGCAATATCAACACCATTAAAAAAGCTTCAACGAAAATAGTCATGATGACATTATAAAAATCATGATAAAAAAGTCACCATGACAATATAGTTATCTTGGCAATATAGCCACTGTGACACTATAGTCATAATGATAATATAGTCGCTATGACAATATTGTCACCATAGAAATATAATTATCATGATAATATTTCGCTTATGACAAAGTATGCAAGAGTTAAATAATGACAATATTTCACCTATAAAAAGAAAACATTGCCAATATAGCTAAGGTGACTATATATATACATTATAGCAATATAACTAAAATGAGAAGATAGCCAAAATGACGGTATGGTCATAGTGACAATATTGCCACTATGAAAATATGTTCCCCATGACACTATAGCTACACTGACAACAAAACCATATTCACAAAAGAGCAACATTGAAAATACAGCGAACGAGAATATAGCCACCATCATATTTCAGCCATCATGATAATAATGTCACGATACAAATTGTCACCATGTCATTAGTCACCTTGATAATAAACTTACAAAGACTATATAAATATCATGAAAATATAGCCTCCATGTCAACATGTCTGCCATGATAATCTGGCCATTATGATAATATAGTCATTACGGCAATTTATTCACTATAACAATATAGCCACAGTGATCATATAACTGATGTGACAATACAGTCAAAGAAGCAAAAAAGATATATACAAATCATATTCACTATGGCAGTATAACTACATGACAATATAGATACTGTGACAAATAGTCGCTTTTGAATCATAACAAACATATAGCCGGCAGGACAACATAGTCTCTATGACAAAATAGCGACCAAGACAGGATATATCATTATAATATAGACACCTTGACAGTATAGACCATAAAACAATGTAACAATCACGAAGCTGTACCTGCCAAAACATTATAGATGTCATGAAATTTTAGTCAACATGACAAAATTATCATAATGAAATATCATCGGCATTACAATATAGTTACCATAATCATAGACCAATCATGATCATATAATCAACAGGTTGACATAAACATCTCAGTATAAAAACCATGACAGTATAAGTGACATGATGATATGATATCCATACACATACACTTACAATATCAAAGAAGCCACCATGAATATATTGTTATCATGATCATATAATCACAACAATATTGTAGGTAGTGACAAATATATCCCCAACGACAAAATTAATCATAGCATAATAGCCATCAACTTGTTATAGCGACCAAGATAATGTAGCGAGCATTATATTGAGAATTACAATACAGCCACCGACCCAATGTCGTCAACATTATAATATAGCTACCTTGAAAATATAGTAACGTTGATAATATAGCTGCCATGGGAAAATATTCAAGAAGGAAAACACCGAAAAGATAGCTCCAAAAAAGAGTTTAGCTGCTAACACGATATATCACCATGCCACTATCTCTAAAATGTTAGTATAGCCATAATGGCAATATATCAACAGAAAAAATACTCATCACAACGATATAGCTAACTTAACAATATACTACTCTGACAATATAGGTAACATTAAAAGACAGCCACCTCCTTGAATAATAAAAAAAAAGAATTACAAATAGGCATCATGGCAATATGGTAACTAAACATATTGCCATCATGGCAATATGGTAACCAAACAAATAGGCATCATGGCAATATGATTAGCATAGCAATGTATTCTTAATGGCAATATAGTCACCATGTCCTTATAGTCACGATGACAATACAAATACCATGACAATACAGAAAACATCAAAATGCAGTATCTAAGACAATATTGCCACTAATTCAACAACTTAAATGACAATATAGATATTATGGCAACACAATCACGATGACAATATACTCAGATATGTTATATAATCGTTATAATAAAATGATCCTACCATGAAAATATAGTCATCCTGCCACTATGGCTTCCATTACAATATAGCCACAATAACAAAGCATTCACCACGTCAGTACTCCAACCATAACAATATAGCATATCATGACAATGTAGTCACTTGATCATTTAATGAAAAATGAAAATTTCGCTTCTATTATGGTATAACCTCAGGGACAAAATTTTATACACCCTTAAAAAGCTGCCATGAAAATACAGTCACTATGACATAAATATCATGATAAAATAGTGACCATGGCAATATAGCCACTCTGAGATTATAGTCATTATGACAATATAGTCGCTATTAAAATACACTCACCTTAATAACTAAGTTATCAAAATGATATATCGCTTGTGACAAAATATGCATGATTAGAAAATGACAGTATAGCACCTATAAAAAAGATCACCTTGCCACTATAGTCAAGGTGACGATATATACATCATAGCAACGTAAAGAAAAAGAGATGATAACCAGAACGACGGTATGTTCATAATGACAATACTGCAACTATGAAAATGTTCCCCACGATTCTCCAGCTTCACTGACAATAAAGCCATCTTCACAAAAAGAGTACTATTGAAAAAATAGCAAACGACTATACAGCCATCAAGACAGTACAGCCACCATGGATATGATCTCTCGATATAAATCAATCGGCAGGACATTAGCGTCACCTTGATAATGAATATACAATGAATATATGAACGTCGTGAAAATATAGCGTCCATATAAATATATTTGTCGTGCAAATATAGCCTCCATATGAATATCTTTAAAGTGACAGTTTCGCCATTCTGATAATATAGTCAAGACGCTAATATATTTACCATAACAATAAAGCCACCATGATCACATAAATGATATGATAATATAGTCAACGCAACAATAAACGCATTTATAAATTATATCCACTCTGAGAATACAGCCACATGAAAATATAGATACTGTGACAAAATAGTAATTTTTGGATCGTAGCAAACATATAGCGTCCAAGAGAATATAGTCTCTATGGCAAAATAGCGAAGAAGACAGGATTCATCATCACAATACAGTCACCTAGACTGTATAGCTAATAAAACACTGGAACAACCTTGAAAATGTACCTACCATAACAATATAGCTTACATGAAAATATAGTTACTATGACAAATTCATTACAATGAAATACAAACGATATCACATTATGGTTTCGATAATCATACACCAATTATGATCATATAAGTTAAAACCTTCAAAACAAAGCAAGGGTAGTGACAACGCAGGGAGGAATAGCTAAAACCTAGATCTGAAAGACGATATCAGCTCCGTACACGTCGGTAGCTGGTGCGCGACTGTCATCAGGTGATTACATTGTCATGATATGCTATATTGTCATGGTTTCAGTACTGTCGTAGTGAATGTATTATTATGTTAGCTATATTGCAGTGGCAGGGTGGCTAGATTTTCATGGTAGGATAATTTTGTTATCGCGGTTATATTGAATTTGTGATAATACTGTCATGGTGACTGTGTTCCAGTAATATCTATATTATCATTTAATTTGTTGAAGCGATTGCAATATTGTCGTAGAGACTCTAATGTCATGTTGCCTGTATTGTCATGATGATTGCATGTCATCTTGACTATATAGTCATGTTGGTTATATTCCAGTTATGGTTACATGGTT
Source organism: Panulirus ornatus (assembly GCF_036320965.1). Classification (NCBI taxonomy): domain Eukaryota; kingdom Metazoa; phylum Arthropoda; class Malacostraca; order Decapoda; family Palinuridae; genus Panulirus; species Panulirus ornatus. The sequence continues at coordinate 4,864,192 of NC_092278.1, read as the reverse complement.
ATGGTAAATATATTGCCATGGTGACTATAGGGATGGGTGACTACATTGCCATGATAGCTATTTCTCATTTTTGTTATACTGTAAGGAGGTGACTGTCTTTTCATATTGAATATATTATTAGGGTAGCTATATTGTTAAGTTAGCTATATCACTGTGGTGCTTATTTTCTTTTTCTGGTGGTATATTGCCATGATGCCTAGACTAACATTTTGGCGATATTGGCATGGTAATATAGTGTTTTAGCAAATAAACTGTTATTGTGGATATGTTCATGGGATTTCATTATCATAGTAGCTACATTGTCAATGTTACTATATTTCTATGGTAGCTCCATTGTCATGGTGACGATATTGCCATTGTGGCTGTATTGTTATTTTCAATATAATGGCAACCAAACTACATTATCTTGGTCGCTATATTTACTTGTTGGCTATATTGCTATGGTTAATTTTGTCGTTGGGGATATATTTTGTCATTAACTACAATTTTGTTTTAATCATATGATCATGATAAGAATATTTTCATGGCGGCTTATTTGGTAATGTGAGTGCAAGTGTATGGATATCATATTATCATGTCACTATATTGTCATGGTTTTTATACTGTGATGGTGTTTATGTCAGCCCCCTGATGATATCATCTTGATTGATATATGATTATGGTAACTAAATTGTAATGGCGATTATATTTCATTGTGACAATTTTGTCATGTATCCTGCATTTTCATGGTAGCTATATTTTTATGGCAGGTACATTTTCATTGTTGTTTCATTGTTTTATCGGCTATACTGTCAAGGTGACTATATCTTAATTAAAAATCTTGTCTTGGTCGCTATTTTTTCATGGACACTATATTGTCCTGGAGCCTATATGTTTGCTATGATCCGAAAGAGACTATTTTGTCACAGTATCAATATTGTCAGGTGCTTATATTGCCATAATGAATATAAATTGAAGGCTTCTTTATTGTTGCGTTGACTGTATTATCATATCACTTATATGATTATGGCTATATTGTTATAGTGAATATATTGCCGTCTTGACTATATTATCATATTGGCTAAATTGTCATGGTAAATATGTTTACATGGAAGCCTTATTTTCATATTGTTTATATAGTCAGTGAATTATATGGTGGCATTACTGTCATAATGGCTGTACTTTCATGGTTACTGTATAGTCGTTTGCTGTATTTTCACTGTTACTCTTTTGTGAAGATTGCTTTATTGTCATTGTAGCTATAGTGTCATGGGGAATATATTTTCATAGCAGCAGTATTGTCATTATGAACATACCGTCATTTTGGCTATCTACTCATTTTGGTTATATTGCGAAGATTTACATATCGTCACCTTGGCTATATTGTCAAGGTGATCTCTTTTATAGTTGCTATATTGTCATTTTTTTTAGTCATGCATATTTTTTCATAAGCGATACATTATCGTGATAACTTTACTATTAAGGTGACAGTATATTGTCATTGTGACAATGTTGACATTATGACTATAATCTCTTAGTGGCTATATAGCTAAGATGACTATACTGTCATGGTGACTATTTCATGATGATGGTTATAATGACAGTTTGACTGCATTTTCATTGTAGCATATTTAATGGTGTTGATTTTGCCCCTGAAGACATATCATAAAAACGAAAATTTCCTTTTTTTTGAATTATCATGTATATATATCCATGATATGCGATATTGTTATAGCTTCAGTACTGTCATGTTGAATGTATATTATGTTGGTTACATTACAATTAAAGTCATAGTGGCAGGGTAACTATATTTTCATGGTTGGATCATTTTGCTATGACGATTTTATTGTATTTATGAGTATATTATCATGGTTACTGTGTTGCCGTAATTTCTATATTGTCCTGGACACTACATATACTGAAATCTATATTGTCATATCAGTTATATGATCATGGAAGCTTTATTGTCATAGTGAATATCTTGTCGTCGTGACTATATTATCATAATGGCTAAATTGTCATAGGAAATATGTTGAACTGAGGGCTATATTTTCATGATATTCATAAAGTCATTGAAAGATTACTATCAAGGTGACTCTAATAGCCTGGCGATTGATGTACGTCGTGACATTATTGTCAAGATACCTGCATTGTCATGGTGGCTATATTGTCGTTTCCTGTATTTTCAATGTTACTCTTTTGTGAAGATTGCTTTATTTTCATTGTAGCTATAGTGTCATGGGGAATATATTTTCGTAGTAGCAGAATTGTCGTTATGAACATATCGTCATTTTGGCTATCTGCTCATTTTGGTTACATTGCGAAGATTTACATATCGTCACCTTGACTATATTAGCAAGGTGATCTCTTTATAGTTGCTATATTGTCATTTTTTTAATCATGTATATTTTTTCATGAGTGATACATTATCTTGATAACTATATCATTAAAGTGACAGTATATTGTCATGGTGGCTATATTGTCATTATGACTACAATCTCTTAGTGGCTATATTGCTAAGATAACTACATGTGACTACATTTTCATTGTAGCTTATTTAATGGTGTTGATTTACCCTTGGAGATATATCATTATAAAAACGGATATTTCATTTTGTTTAAATTATGAGGTGAATACATTGTCATGATATGCTATATTGTTATAGTTTCAGTACTGTCATGGTGAATGTATATTATGTTGGCTACATTACAATGGAAGCTATAGTGGCAGGGTGGCTATATTTTCATGGTTTGATCATTTTGTTATTAGTATTTTATTGTATTTTTGAATATATTGTCATGGTGATTGTGTTGCAATAATTTCTATATTGTCATTTGATTTATTAAATTGATGGCAATATTGTCATAGAGACTGTATTGTCATGTTGCCTGTATGGTCATCATGGTTATCTTGTCATCGTGACTCTATGTTCATGATTGCATTCTTATGGTAACTATATTGCCATCATGGCTTTTTGTCAGAGTAGCTATATTGTTACGTTAGCTATCTTATTGTGGTGGGTATTTTTTTTCGGTATATTGCCATGATGGCTATACTAGAATTTTGGCAAGATTAGCATGGTGATATAGTGTTCGCAGCCCAACTGTTGTTTTGGACATTTTTTCATGGGAATACTTTATCATGGTACCTACATTGTCAAGGTTACTATATTTCATGCAAGCTACATTGTAAAGACGATATTGGCATGGCGGGTGTATTGTTATCTTCAATATAACGCCATCCTGGCTACATTATCTTGGTCGCTATATCAACTTGATGGCTATATTGCTACGATCAATTTCATCATTAGGGATGTATTTTGTCTTTACCTACAATTTGGTTGTGATTATATAATCATGATAATATTTCTATGACGGCTTATTTGGCATGTTGAGTGTATCTGTCTGGATATCATATCATCATGTGACTTAGTCTCTCATGCTTTTAAACAGTGATGGTGCTTATGTGAAAATGCTGAATACATTATCATCATTAATGTATGATTATTGTAACTATATAGCAATGGCAATAGCTTTTTTGATCATTTTGATATGTTGACTTCATTTTGATAGTAGTTATATTGGTATGGCAGGTATATTTTCATTGTTCTGTCATTGTTTTATGAGCTATACTGTCAAGGCGGCTGTATAGTATTGATAAATTCTGTTTTGAACGCAATTTTCTCATGGACACTATATAGTTTAGAGGCTATATGTTTCCTATGATCCGAAAGCAACTATTTTGTCACGGTATCTACATTGTCAGGTGGCTATATTGACGTTCTGAACATATTGTTAATGTTTCTTTAATGTTGCGTTGATTATATTTTTATATCAGAAATATGGCCATGGTGGCTTTGTTGTTATAGTGAAAATATTGTAGTTTTGTCTATACTATCAAAATGGCTAAATTGTCATGGGAAATATGTTGATATAGATGCTATATTGTCATGATACTTTTATGGTAATTGTAAAAAAAATTTCAAGTTTTCTCTAATATCACAGTGATTGATTTATGTTGTAACATTATTGTTATGGTGGCTGTACAATCATGGTGGCTATATTGTCGTTTGATTCGTTTTCAATGTTACTATTTAGTGAATATGGCTTTGATGTCAGTGTAGGTATACTTTCATTGGGAACAAATTTTCATAGTGACGCAATTTTCATTATGACATAAAGTCATTTTGGCTATCTTCTAATTTGGGTTACATTGTTATGTTATATATATCGTCACCTTGGCTATATTGGGAAGGTGATTTTTTTATAGGTGGTATATTGTCATCTTTTAATCGTGCATATTCTGTTATAAGCGATATATTATCATGATACCCATATCATTAAGGTGAAAATATTGGCAAGGCGACTATATTGTCTTCATGACTGTAATATTATGATAACAATATAGGTACCCTGATATATAGACAACATGAAAAGACAATCACCCCTTTGTAATATAACAGAAAATAACAATAACCTTCATGGCATTATATTCATTAACAATATAGCCACCATGGCAATATAGTTACCGTATCAATATAATCTTAATGAAATATAACTACCATGACCATATAGACACGATGACAATACAACCACCAAGGCAATACAGGAACCATGACATTACATTATAACAATATAGCCACCAATTCAACAAATCAAATGACAGTATAGATATTATGGGAACAGTCACCATGACAATATACACACGAGTGGAATATAATCGACATAACAAAATTATTATATTATGAAAATATTGCCACTCTGCCACTATGGCTTTCATTGGAATATCGCCAACATAATAATACATATACAATGACATTCCTGAAACCGTAACAATGTAGCATATCACGACAATGTAGTCCATTAATGATTTAATCAAAATGAGAATCTCGTTTTATAATGATACATCCTCAAGGGCAAACCCAACACCAATATAAAAGCTACCGTGAAAATGAAGTCACCATGACATTATAACCATCAAGATGAAATAGACACCATGACAATAAAGTTACTTTGGCAAGATATCCAACATGATATCATTGTCATAATAACAATACAGTCAAAATGCCAATATATAGTTACCGGAATGTTATAGATATCATGATAATGTATCACTTACGACATAAAATGTACGATTAAAAAAATTAAAATATATTAATAGTAAAAAAGATCACATTGCTTATATAGCCAAGGTGATGATGATATATATATATATATATATATATATATATATATATATATATATATATATATATATATATATATATATATATATATATATATATATATATATATATATGTATATATATATATATATATATATATATATATATATATATATATATATATATATATATATATATATATATATATATATGATAGAAATGTGACCAAAATAAGGAGATGGCCAAAATGACAGTATGTTCGTAATAACAATAATTCCACTATGAATATATATTCTCCATGACGCTATAGGTACACTGACAATAAAGCTATCTTCAAAAAAGCGTAAAATCAAAATACAGCAAAATACAATATAACCACCATGACAATACAGCCATCTTGACAATTATATCACGATATAACTCAATCACCAGGACAATAGAGTCACCTTGACAGTAATCTTACAATGACTTTATAAATATCATAAAAATATAGCCCCATGTCAAGATATTTACTATGACAATTTAGCCATTATGAAAATATAGTCACGACGACAATCTATTCACTATGACAATAAAGCTACCATGATCATATAACTGATATGACAATATAATCAAAGCAAAATTATAGAAAAATTCAACGTATATTCACAATGTCAATATAACCACCTGACAATATAGATACTGTTAGTAGATAGTCGCTTTCGGATCATAGCAAAAATATAGAATTCAGGACCATAGAGTGTCTGTGAAAAAACAGTGACTCAGATAAGATTTATCATCATGATATGGGCATAACATTATAGCTGTCATGGAATTGTAGTCAACATGACAAAATTATCACAATGAAATAAAACATTACAATATAGTTACCATAATCATACACCAATCATGATTATATAATGAGCAGGTTGACATAAACAAGATCATAGTGGAAAAACCATGACAATTTAAGTGACATGATGAGATGATATCCATTCACTTACACTTACAATACCACATAAATTTCCATGAAAATATTATCATGATTATATAATCACAACAGTATTGTCACTAATTACAAAATATATCCCGAAAGACAAAATTAACCATAACAATATACCCATCAAGTTGATATATCGACCAAGATAATGTAGCCAGGACGGCATCATATTGAAAGTAAGAATACAACCACCATGCCAATGTCTTCACCATGACAATGTAGCTACCATGAAAATATAGTAACCTTAACTATGTAGCTACCATGATAAAATATACAATTGAAAAATATCCACAACAAGAGTTTAGCTGCTAAAACACTATATCGCCATGTCAATATCGCCAAAATGTTATTATTGCCATCATGATAATATACCGCCAGGAAAGAAATATACCCACCTCTTGACAATATAGCTATTCTGACAATATTGCCAACATGAAAAGACAGTCACCTCCTTGTTATATAACGAAAATGACAAATAGCCATCATGGCGATATAGTGATTTAATAATACTGCCACTTTGGTAGTATAGTTACCATAAAAATGTTATCTTAACGACAGTGTAGCCAACATGACTATATAGTCACGTTGACAATACAACCACCGTGACAATACAGATAACATGAAAGTACCGTCTCTAAGACAATATTGCCATCAATTTGACAAATTATATGACAATATAGATATTATGGTAACATAGTCACCATGACAATATACTTAGATATGCAACATAATCGCCATGATAAATTTATCCTACCATGAAAATATAGCCACCTACCATTTTGGTTTACATTGCAATGTAGAAACAGTAATAAAAGATTTACCATGACAGTACTGAAACCAAAACAGTATGCCATAACATGGCAATATAGTCAGCTGATAATCTAATCAAAATTACAATTTCTCATCTGTCATGGTATATCCTCAAGGGCTATATCAACAGCATTAAAAAAGCTTCTACGATAATACAGTCATTATGACATTATACAAATCATAATAAAAAAGTCACCATGCAAATATAGTTATCTTAGCAATATAGCCACTGTGACATTATAGTCATAATGATAATATAGTCACTATGACAATATTGACACCATGAAAATATAATTATCATGATAATATTTCGCTTATGACAAAGTATGCAAGAGTTAAATAATGACAATATATCACCTATAAAAAGATCACCCTGCCAATATAGCTAAGGTGACGATATATAGATTATAGCAATGTAACTAAAATGAAAAGATAGCCAAAATGACGGTATTGTCATAATGACAATACTGCCACTATGAAAATATGTTCCCCATGACACTATAGCTACACTGACAATAAAACCATATTCACAAAAGAGCAACATTGAAAATACAGCAAACGAGAATATAGCCACCATCATAGTTCAGCCACCATGATAATAATGTCACGATACAAATTGTCACCATGTCATTAGTCACCTTGACAATAAACTTACAATGACTATATAGATATCATGGAAATATAGCCTCCATGTCAACATGTCTGCCATGATAATCTGGCCATTATGATAATATAGTCATGACGGCAATTTATTCACTATAAAAATATAGCCACAGTTATCTTATAACTGATGTGATAATACAGTCAAAGAAGCAAAAAAGAAATATACAAATCATATTCACTATGGCAGTATAACTACATGACAATATAGATACTGTGACAAATAGTCGCTTTTGAATCATAAACATATAGCCGGCAGGACAACATAGTCTCTATGACAAAATAGCGACCAAGAAAGGTTGTATCATTATAATATAGACACCTTGACAGTATAGACCATTAAACAATGTAACAATCATGAAACTGTACCTGCCAAAACATTATAGATGTCATGAAATTTTAGTCAACATGACAAAATTATCATAATGAAATATCATCGGCATTACAATATATTTACCATAATCATAGACCAATCAAGATCATATAATCAGCAGGTTGACATAAACAATATCATAGTATAAAAACGATGACAGTGTAAGTGACATGATGATATGATATCCATACACTTACACTTACAATACCAAAGAAGCCGCCACGAATATATTGTTATCATGATCATATAATCACAACAATATTGTAGGTAGTGAAAAATATATCCCCAACGACAAAATTAATCATGGCAATATTGCCATCGACTTGTTATAGCGACCAAGATAATGTCGCGAGCATTGTATTGAGAATTGCCAATGTCGTCATCATGACAATATAGCTATCATGAAAATATAGTAACGTTGATAATGTACCTGTCATGGCAAAATAATCAAGATAGAAAATACCAAAAGATACCCACAACAAGAGTTTAGCTGCTAAGACGATATATCACCATGCCAATATCTCTAAAATGTTAGTATAGCCATCATGGCAATATATCAACAGAAAAAATCCTCATCACAACGATATAGCTAAGGTGACAATATACTACTCTGACAATATAGGTAATATTAAAAAACAGCCACATCCTTGAAATATAAAAGAAAAAAAAATGACAAATAGCCATCATGGCAATATGGTAACTAAACAATATAGCCATCATGGCAATATGGTAACCAAACAATATAACCATCTTGGAAATATGATTACCAAAGCAATGTATCCTTAATGGCAATATAGTCACCATGTCCTTATAGTCACGATGACAATACAACTACCATGACAATACAGAAAACATCAAAATACAGTCTCTAAGACAATATTGCCACTAATTCAACAAGTTAGATGACAATATAGATATTATGGCAACACAATCACGATGACAATATACTCAGAAATGTTATATAATCGTCATAATAAAATGATCCTACCATGAAAATATAGTCACCCTGCCACTTTGGCTTCCATTACAATATAGCCACAATAACAAAACATTCACCACGGCAGTACTGAAACCATAACAATATAGCATATCATGACAATGTAGTCACTTGATGATTTAATGAAAAATAAAAATTTCACTTCTATTATGGTATAACCTCAGGGACAAAATTTTAAACACCATTAAAAAGCTGCCATGAACATACAGTCTCTATGACATAAATATCATGATAAAATAGTGACCATGGCAATATAGCCACTCTGAGATTATAGTCATTATGACAATATAGTCGCTATTTAAATACTGTCACCGTAATAATTAAGTTATCAAAATGATATATCGCTTTTGACAAAATATGCATGATAAGAAAATGATAGTATAGCACCTATAAAAAAGTTCACCTTGCCACTATAGTCAAGGTGACGATATATACATCATAGCAACGTAAAGAAAAAGAGATGATAACCAGAACGACGGTATGTTCATAATGACAATACTGCAACTATGAAAATATATTCCCCACGATTCTCCAACTTCACTGACAATAAAGCCATCTTCACAAAAAGAGTACTATTGAAAAAAGCAAACGACTATACAGCCATCAAGACATTACAGCCACCATGACAATAATATATTGATATAAATCAATCGCCAGGACATTAGCGTCACCTTGATAATGAATATACAATGAGTACATGAACATCATGAAAATATATCGTCCATATAAATATATTTCTCGTGAAAATATAGCCTCCATATGAATATCTTTAAAGTGACAGTTCCGCCATTCTGATAATATAGTCAAGACGCTAATATATTCACCATAAAAATAAAGCCACCATGATCACATAAATGATATGACAATATAGTCAACGCAACAATAAACGCATTTATAAATTATATCCACGCTGATAATACAGCCACATGAAAATATAGTTACTGTGACAAAATAGTCAGTTTTGGATCATAGCAAACATATAACGTCCAAGAGAATATAGTCTCTATGACAAAATAGCGAAGAAGACACGATTTATCATCATAATACAGTCACCCTTGACAGTATAGCCGATAAAACAGTGGAACAAATATGAAAATGTACCTACCATACCAATATCGCTTACGTGAAAATATAGTTACTATGACAAATTAATTACAATGATATACAAACGATATCACATTATGGTTTCGATAATCATACACCAATCATGATCAATAAGATAAAACCTTCAAAACAAAGCAAGGGTAGCGACAACGCAGGGAGGAATAGCTACAACCTAGCTCTGAAAGACGACAGCAGCTCCGTACACGTCGGTAGCTGGTGCGCGACTGTCGTCAGGTGACTACATTGTCGTGATATGCTATATTGTCATGGTTTCAGTAATGTCGTAGTGAATATATTATTATGTTAGCTATATTGCAGTGGCAGGGTGGCTAAATTTTTATGGTAGGATAATTTTGTTATCGCGGTTATATTGCATTTGTGATAATACTGTCATGGTGACTGTGTTCCAGTAATATCTATATTATCATTTAATTTGTTGAAGCGATTGCAATATTGTCGTAGAGACTCTAATATCATGTTAACTGTATTGTCATGATGGTTACATGACATCTTGACTATATAGTCATGTTGGTTATATTCTATTTATGATTACATGGTTATGGTAACTATATTCCCATGGTGACTACATTGATAGGTGACTACAATGCCATGAGAGCTTTTTTTCATTTTTGTTATACTGTAAGGAGGTGACTGTCTTTTCATATTGAATATATTATTAGGGTAGCTATATTGTTAAGTTACCTATATCATTGTGGTGCTTATTTTCTTTTTCTGGTGGTATATTGCCATGATGCCTAGACTAACATTTTGGCGATATTAGCATAGTGATATAGTGACTTAGCAAACAAACTGTTATTGTGGATATGTTCCATGGGATTTTATTATCATAGTAGCTCATTTGTCAATGTTACTATATTTTCATGGTAGCTACATTGTCATGGTGACGATATTGCCATTGTGGCTGCATTGTTATTTTCAATATAATGCCATCCTTACTACATTATCTTGGTCGCTATATTTACTTGCTGGCTATATTGCTATGGTTAATTTTGTCGTTAGGGATATATTTTGTCATTAACTACAATTTTGTTTTAATCATATGATCATGATAACAATATTTTTATGGCGGCTTATTTGGTAATGTGAGTGAAAGTGTATGGATATCATATTATCATGTCACTATATTGTCATGGTTTTTATACTGTGATGGTGTTTATGTCAGCCTCCTGATGATATTATCATGATTGATATATGATTATGTTAACTAAATTGTAATGGCGATTATATTTCATTGTGACAATTTTGTCATGTTGCCTGCATTTTGATGGTAGCTGTATTGTTATAGCAGGTACATTTTCATTGTTGTTTCATTGTTTTATCGGCTATACTGTCAAGATGATTATATATTAATTGAAAATCTTGTCTTAGTCGCTATTTTGTCATGGACACTTTATTGTCCTAAAGCCTATATGTTTGCTATGATCCGAGAGAGAATATTTTTTCACAGCATCCATATTGTCAGGTGCTTATATTGCTATAATGAATATAGTTTTAAGGCTTCCTTATTGTTGTGTTGATTGTATTGTCATATCACTTATATGATCATGGTTATATCGTTATAGTGAATGTATTGCCCACTTGACTATATTATCATATTGCCTAAATTGTCATGGTAAGTATGTTGACATGGAAGCCTTATTTTCATGATGTTTCTATAGTCAGTGAATTATATCGTGACATTATTGTCATAGTGGCTGTACTTTCATGGTGGCTATATAGTCGTTTGCTGTATTTTCACTGTTACTCTTTTGTGAAGATTGCTTTATTGTCATTGTAGCTATACTGTCATGGGGGATATATTTTCATAGCAGTAGTATTGTCATTATAAACATACCGTCATTTTGGCTATCTACTCATTTTGGTTATATTGCGAGTATTTACATATCGTCACCTTGGCTATATTGTCAAGGTGATCTCATTTATAGTTGCTATATTGTCATTTTGTTTAGTGATGCATATTTTCTCATAAGCGACACATTATCGTGATAACTCTACTATTAAGGTGACAGTATATTGTCATTGTGACAATGTTGCCATTATGATTATAATCTCTTAGTGGCTATATTGCTAAGATAACTATACTGTCATGGTGACTATTTCATGATGATGGTTATAATGACAGTTTGACTGCATTTTTATTGTAGCATATTTAATGGTGTTGATTTTGCCCTTGAAGATATATCATAAAAACGAGAATTTCCTTTTTTTTTAAATTATTATATGAATATATTGCCATGATACGCGATATTGTTATAGTTTCAGTACTGTCATGTTGAATGTATATTATGTTAGTTACATTACAATTAAAATCATAGTCGCAGGGTAACTATATTTTCATATTTGGATCATTTTGTTATGATGATTTTATTGTATTTGTGAGTATATTCTCATGGTTATTGTGTTGCCGTAATTTCTATATTGTCCTGGACACTACATATCCTGAAATCTATATGGTCATATCAGTTATATGATCATGGTAGATTTATTGTCATAGTGAATACCTTGTCGTCGTGACTATATTACCATAATGGCTAAATTGTCATAGGAAATATGTTGACATGAGGGTTATATTTTCATGATATTCATAAAGTCATTGAAAGATTACTATCAAGGTGACTCTAATAGCCTGGCGATTGATGTATATCGTGACATTATTGTCACGATAGCTGCATTGTCCTGGTGGCTATATTGTCGTTTAATGTATTTTCAATATTACTCTTTTGTGAAGATTGCTTTATTGTCATTGTAGCTATAGTGTCACGGGGAATATATTTTCGTAGTAGCAGTATTGTCATTATGAGCATATCGTCATTTTGGCTATCTTCTCATTTTGGTTACATTGCGAAGATTTACATATCGTCACCTTGGCTATATTGGCAAGGTGATCTCTTTATAGTTGCTATATTGCCATTTTTTTTAATTATGTATATTTTTTCATGAGTGATACATTATCTTGATAACTATATTATTAAAGTGACAGTAAATTGTCGTGGTGACTATATTCTCATTATGACTACAATCTCTTAGTGTCTATATTGCTAAGATAACTGCATGTGACTACATTTTCATTGTAGCTTATTTAATGGTGTTGATATACCCTTGGAGATATATCATTATAAAAACGGATATTTCACTTTGTTTAAATTATGAGGTGAATACATGGTCATAATATGCTATATTGTTATAGTTTCAGTACTGTTATGGTGAATGTATATTGTGTTGGCTATATCACAATGGAAGCCATAATGTCAGGGTGGCTATATTTTCATGGTTTGATCATTTTGTTATTAGTATTTTATTGTATTTTTGAATATATGGTCATGGTGACTGTGTTGCCATAATTTCTATATTGTCATTTGATTTATTAAATTGCTGGCAATATTGTCATAGAGACTGTATTGTCATGTTGCCTATATGGTCATAATGGTTGTCTTGTCATCGTGACTCTATGGTCATGATGGCTATACTGTCATTAAGATTACATTCTTATGGTAACTATATTGTCATCATGGCTTTTTGTAAGAGTAGCTATATTGTTAAGTTAGCTATCTTATTGTGGTGGGTATTTTTTTTCCTTTTGGTATATTGCCATGATGGCTATAGTAGAATTTTGGCAAGATTAGCATGGTGATATAGTGTTCGCAGCCCAACTGTTGTTTTGGACATTTTTTCATGGGAATACATCATCATGGTAACTATATCGTTCAAGGTTACTATATTTCATGCAAGCTACATTGTAAAGATGACGATATTGGCATGGCGGGTGTATTGTTATGTTCAATATAACGCCATCCTGGCTACATTATCTTGGTCGCTATATCAACTTGATGGCTATATTGCTACGGTCAATTTCATCATTGGGGATGTATTTTGTCTTTACCTACAATTTGGTTGTGATTATATGATCATGATAATATATCTATGACGGCTTATTTGGCATCTTCAGTGTATCTGTCTGGATATCATATCATCATGTAACTTAGTCTGTCATGCTTTTAAACGGTGATGGTGCTTATGTGAAAATGCTGATTACATTATCATCATTAATGTATGATTATTGTAACTATATAGGAATGGCAATATCTTTTTTGATCATTTTGGTATGTTGACTTCATTTTGATAATTATATTGGTATGGCAGGTACATTTTCATGGTTCTGACATTGTTTTATGGGCTATACTGTCAAGGCGGCTGTATAGTATTGATAAATTCTGTTTTGGACGCTATTGTCTCCTGGCCACTATATACTTTAGAGGCTATATGTTTCCTATGATCCGAAACCTACTATTTTGTCACGGTATCTATATTGTCAGGTGGCTATATTGACGTTGTGAACATATTGTGAATGTTTCTTTAATGTTGCGTTGACTATATTGTTATATCAGTTATATGGCCATGGTGGCTTTGTTGTTATAGTGAATATGTTGTAGTTGTGACTATACTATCATAATGGCTAAATTGTCATGGGAAACATGTTGATATAGATGCTATATTTTCATGATACTTTTATAGTAATTGTAAATTTTTTTTCAAGTTTAATCTAATATCACAGTGATTGATTTATGTTGTAACATTATTGTTAAATTGGCTGTACAATCATAGTGGCTATATTGTCGTTTAATGCGTTTTCAATGTTACTAATTAGTGAATATGACTTCAATGTCAGTGTAGCTATACTTTCATTGGGAACAAATTTTCATAGTGACGCAATTATCATTATGAAATAAAGTCATTTTGGCTCTCTACTAATTTGGGTTACATTGCTATGTTATACATATCGTCACCTTGGCTATATTGGGAAGGTGATGTTTTTTATTGGTGATATATTGTCATTTCTTAATCGGGCATATTCTGTTATAAGCGATATATTATCATGATACCCACATCGTTAAGATGAAAATATTGGCATGGCGACTATATTGTCTTTATGACTGTAATCTTATAATAACAATATATCTACCCTGATATATACGCGACATGAAAAGACAATCACTTCCTTGTAATATAACAAAAAATAACAAATAGCCATCATGGCAATTTTTTTTTTTTTTTTTTTTTTATACTTTGTCACTGTCTCCCGCGTTTGCGAGGTAGCGCAAGGAAACAGACGAAAGAAATGGCCCAACCCTCCCCATACACATGTACATACACACGTCCACACACGCAAATATACATACCTACACAGCTTTCCATGGTTTACCCCGGACGCTTCATATGCCTTGATTCAATCCACTGACACCACTGATTCAGCTCTACAATCATGGCAATATATATTCATTTAATAATAGAGCCAACATGCAATATAGTTAACATATCAATATAATCTTAATGGAAATATAACCACCATGACCATGTAGACACGATGACAATACAACCACAAAGACAATACAGGAACCATAACATTACATTATGACAATATAGCCACCAATTCAACAAATCAAATGACAGTATAGATATTGTGGCAACAGTCACCATGACAATATACACACAAGTGGAATATAATCGACATAACAAAATGATTATATTATGAAAATATAGCCACTCTGCCACTAGGGCTTCCATTGGAATATAGCCAACATAATAATACATATACAATGACATTCCTGAAACCATAACAATATAGCATATCACGACAATGTAGTCCCCTAATGATTTAATCAAAATGAGAAGCTCGTTTTATAAAGATGCATCATTATGTGCAAACCCAATACCAATATGAAAGCTACCGTGAAAATGTAGTCACCATGACATTATAACCATCATGATAAAATAAACACCATAAGAATAAGGTTACTTTGGCAAGATATCCAACATGATATCATTGTCATAATAAGAATATAGTCAAAATGCCAATATATAGTTACCGGAATGTTATAGTTATCATGATAATGTATCACTTACGACAAAAAATGCATGAGTAAAAAATGAAAATATAGCAACCGTGAAAAAAGATCACGTTGCTAATATAGCCAAGGTGATGATATATTTATGATAGAAATGTAACCAATATAAGGAGATGGCCAAAATGACAGAGTGTTCATTATGACAATAATTCAACTATGAAAATATATTCTCCATGACACTATAGGTACACTGACAGTAAAGCTATCTTCACAAAAGCGTAAAATTAGAATAATGCAAACCACAATATAGCCACCATGACAACACAGCCATCTTGACAATAATATCACGATATAACTCAATCACCAGGACAATAGAGTCACCTTGACAGTAATCTTACAATGACTTTATAAATATCATGAAAATATAGCACCCATGTCAAGATATTTGGTATGACAATTTAGCCATTATGTAGCTACCATGATCATATAACTGATATGACAATATAATGAAAGCAAAAATATAGAAACATTCAACTTATATTCACAATGGCAATAGAACCACCTGACAATATAGATACTGTTAATAGATAGCCGTTTTCGGATCATAGGAAAAATGTAGACTCCAGGACAATATAGTCTCTGTGAAAAAACAGTGACTCAGACAGGATTTATCATCATGATATGGTCATAACATTATAGCTGTCATGGAACTGTAGTCAACATGACAAAATTATGACAAGGAAATAAAACGACATTACAATATAGTTACCATAATCATACACTAATTATGATTATATAATCAGCAGGTTGACATAAACAAGATCATAGTGTAAAAACCATGACAATTTAAGTGACATGATGAGATGATATCCATTCACTTACACTTACAATACCACATAC
>NC_092278.1:4819834-4847262 GCF_036320965.1 Panulirus ornatus | reverse complement strand
TACAGCTTCGTGATTGTTACATTGTTTTATGGTCTATACTGTCAAGGTGTCTATATTATAATGATATATCCTGTCTTGGTCGCTATTTTGTCATAGAGACTATGTTGTCCTGCCGGCTATATGTTTGTTATGATTCAAAAGCGACTATTTGTCACAGTATCTATATTGTCATGTAGTTATACTGCCATAGTGAATATGATTTGTATATATCTTTTTTGCTTCTTTGACTGTATTGTCACATCAGTTATATGATCACTGTGGCTATATTGTTATAGTGAATAAATTGCCGTAATGACTATATTATCATAATGGCCAGATTATCATGGCAGACATGTTGACATGGAGGCTATATTTTCATGATATTTATATAGTCTTTGTAAGTTTATTATCAAGGTGACTAATGACATGGTGACAATTTGTATCGTGACATTATTATCATGATGGCTGAAATATGATGGTGGCTATATTCTCGTTCGCTGTATTTTCAATGTTGCTCTTTTGTGAATATGGCTTTGTTGTCAGTGTAGCTATAGTGTCATGGGGAACATATTTTCATAGTGGCAATATTGTCACTATGACCATACCGTCATTTTGGCTATCTTCTCATTTTAGTTATATTGCTATAATGTATATATATAGTCACCTTAGCTATATTGGCAATGTGATCTTTTTATAGGTGAAATATTGTCATTATTTAACTCTTGCATACTTTGTCATAAGCGAAATATTATCATGATAATTATATTTCTATGGTGACAATATTGTCATAGCGACTATATTATCATTATGACTATAGTGTCACAGTGGCTATATTGCCAAGATAACTATATTGTCATGGTGACTTTTTTATCATGATTTTTATAATGTCATCATGACTATTTTCGTTGAAGCTTTTTTAATGGTGTTGATATTGCCCTTGAGGATATACCATTATAGAAGAGAAATTATCATTTTGATTAAATTATCAGCTGATTACATTGCCATGATATGCTATACTGTTATGGTTTCAGTACTGTCATGGTAAATCTTTTATTACTGTTTGTACATTGCAATGGAAACCAAAATGGTAGGTAGCTATATTTTCATGGTAGGATAATTTTATCATGGCGATTATATTGCATTTCTGAGTATATTGTCATGGTGACTATGTTGCCATAATATGTATATTGTCATATAATTTGTCAAATTGATGGCAATATTGTCGTAGAGACGGTACTGTCATGTTATCTGTATTGTCACGGTGGTTGTATTGTCAACGCGACTATATAGTCATGTTGGCTACATTCTCGTTAAGATCACATTTTTATGCTAACTATATCACCATAGTGGGTGTATTTTTAAATCCCTATATCGCCATGATGGCTATTTGTCATTTTCGTTTTATAACAAGGAGGTGACTGTCTTTTCATGTTGGCAATATTGTCAGAATAGCTATATTGTCGAGTATTGGGTATATATATTTCTTTTCTGGCGGTATATTATCATGATGGCAATAATAACATTTTGGCGATATTGGTATAGCGATATAGTGTTTTAGCAGCTAAATTCATGTTGTGGATATTTTTCAGTTGTACATTTTATCATTGTAGCTATATAGTCAAGGTTACTATATTTTCATGGTAGCTACATTGTCATGGTGAAGACATTGGCATGGTGGTTGTATTCTTACTTTCAATATAATGCCGTCCTGGCTACATTATCTTGTTCGCTATATCAACTTGATGGCTATATTGTTATGGTTAATTTTGTCTTTTGGGATATATTTTGTAATTAGTGACAATACTATTGTGATTTTATGATCATGATAATATTTTCATGAAAACTTATGTGGTATTGTAAGTGTAAGTGATTGGATATTCTGTCATCATGTCACTTAAATTGTCATGGTTTTTATGATCTTGTTTATGTCAACCTGCTGATTATATAATAATGATTGGTGTATGGTTATGGTAACTATATTGTAATGTCGTTTTATTTCATTGCGAAAATTTTGTCATGCTGACTACAAATCCATGACAGCTATAATGTTATGACCATATCATGATGATAAATCCTGTCTGAGTCACTGTTTTTTCACAGACTCTATATTGTCCTGGAGTCTATATTTTTGCTATGATCCGAAAAGGACTATCTATTAACAGTATCTATATTGTCAGGTGGTTTTATTGCCATTGTGAATACAAGATGATTGTTTCTATATTTTTCCTTTGATTATATTGTCATATCAGTTATATTATCATGGTAGCTCTATTGTCATAGTGAATAGATTGTCGTCGTGACTATATTTTCATAATGGCTAAACTGTCATAGCAAATATCTTGACATGGGGGCTATATTTTCATGATATTTATAAAGTCATTGTAAGATTACTGTCAAGGTGACTCTATTGTCCTGGTGATTGAGTTATATCGTGATATTATTGTCAAGATTTATGTATTGTCATCGGGGCTATATTGTAGTTTGCTGTATTTTGATTTTACGCTTTTGTGAACATAGCTTTACTGTCAGTGTACCTATAGTGTCATGGAGAATATATTTTCATAGTGGAATTTTTGTCATTATGAACATACTTTCATTTTGGCCATCTCCTTATTTTGGTTACATTTCTATCATATATATATCATCACCTTTGCTATATTAGCAACGTGATCTTTTTTTACGGTTGCTATATTTCATTTTTTTAATCATGCATTTTTTGTCGTAAGTGATACATTATCATGATAACTATAACATTCCGGTAACTATATATTGGCATTTTGACTATATTGTTATTATGACAATGATATCATGCTGGATATCTTGCCAAAGTAACTTTATTGTCATGGTGTCTATTTCATCATGATGGTTATAATGTCATGGTGACTATATTTTCACGGTAGCTTTTATATTGGTGTTGGGTTTGCCCTTGAGGATGTATCAATATAAAACAAGCTTCTCATTTTGATTAAATCATTAGGGGACTACATTGTTGTGAAATGCTATATTGTTATGGTTTCAGGAATGTCATTGTATATGTATTATTATGTTGGCTACATTCCAATGGAAGCCATAGTGGCAGAGTGGCTATATTTTCATAATACAATCATTTTGTTATGTCGATTATATTCCACTTGTGTGTATATTGTCATGGTGACTGTTGCCATAATATCTATACTGTCATTTGATTTGTTGAATTGGTGGCTATACTGTCATAATGTAATGTCATGGTTCCTGTATTGTCTTGGTGGTTGTATTGCCATCGTGTCTATATGGTCATGGTAGTTATATTTCCGTTAAGATTATATTAATGTGGTAACTATATTGCCATGGTGGATATATTGTTAAATGAATATATTGCCATGATGGTTATTTGTTATTTTTTGTTATATTACAAGGGGGTGATTGTCTTTCCATGTTGCCTATATATCAGGGTACCTCTATAGTTATCATAAGATTACAGTCATAAAGACGATATAGTCGCCATGCCAATATTTTCACCTTAATGATATGGGTATCATGATATATATCCATTATAACAGAATATGCACTATTGAAAAATGACAATATACCACATATAAAAAAATCACCTTCCCAATATAGCTAAGGTGACGATATATATAACATAGCAATGTATCCCAAATTAGAAGATAGCCAAAATGACTTTATTTCATAATGACAATTACGTCACTATGAAAATATGTTCCCAATGATAGTATAGCTACACTGACATTAAAGCCATATTCACTAAATAGCAACATTGAAAACGCATCAAACAACAATATAGCCACCATGATTGGACAGCCACCATGACAATAATGTTAAAACATAAATCAATAACTGTGATATTAGAGTAAACTTGAAAAAATCATTACAATTACCATAAAAGTATCATGAGAATATAGCATCCATATCAACATGTATAGTCACAACTACAATATATTCACTATAACAACAAAGCCACCATGTCCATATAACTGATATAACAATATAGTCAACGCAACATTAAAGAAACATTCAGAATATGTTCACAACGTCAATATTACCACCTGACAATATAGATACCATGACAAAATAGTCGCTTTCGGATCATAGGAAACATATAGCCTCTAAAGTATATAGTGTCCAGGAGACAATAGCGTCCAAAACAGAATTTATCAATAATATACAGCCGCCTTGACAGTATAGCCCATGAAACATTGTCAGAACCATGAAAATGTACCTGCCATACCAATATATCTACTATCAAAATGAAGTCAACATACCAAAATGATCAAAAAAGATATTGCCATTGCTATATAGTTACAATAATCATACATTAATGATGATAATGTAATCAGCATTTTCACATAAGCACCATCACCGTTTAAAAGCATGACAGATCAAGTTACATGATATGATATCCAGACAGATACACTCAAGATGCCAAATAAGCCGTCATAGAAATATTATCATGATCATATAATCACAACCAAATTGTAGGTAAAGACCAAATACATCCCCAACGATGAAATTGACCGTAGCAATATAGCCATCAAGTTGATATAGCGACCAAGATAATGTAGCCAGGATGGCGTTATATTGAACATAACAATACACCCGCCATGCCAATATCGTCATCTTTACAATGTAGCTTGCATGAAATATAGTAACCTTGAAAATGTAGGTACCATGATAATGTATTCCCATGAAAAAATGTCCAAAACAACAGTTGGGCTGCGAACACTATATCACCATGCTAATCTTGCCAAAATTCTACTATAGCCATCATGGCAATATACCAAAAGGAAAAGAAATACCCACCACGATAAGATAGCTAACTTAACAATATAGCTACTCTGACAAAAACCAATGATGGCAATATAGTTACCATAAGAATGTAATCTTAACGAGAGTATAGCCATCATGACCATCTAGTCACGATGACATGACAACCATGATGACCATACAGGCAACATGACAATACAGTCTCTATGACAATATTGCTATTAATTTAATAAATCAAATGAGAATATAGGAATTATGGCAACACAGTCACCAAGACAATATATTAAAAAATACAATAAAATACTAATAACAAAATGATCAAACCATGAAAATATAGCCACCCCGGCACTATGGCCTCCATTGTAATGTAGCCAACATAATATACATTCACCATGACATTACTGAAACTATAACAATATAGCATATCATGACAATGTATTCACCTCATAATTTAAACAAAATGAAATATCCGTTTTTATAATGATATATCTCCAAGGGTAAATCAACACCATTAGATAAGTTACAATGAAAATGTAGTCACATGTAGTTATCTTAGCAATATAGCCACTAAGAGATTGTAGTCATAATGACAATATAGTCACCATGACAATATACTGTCACTTTAATGATATAGTTATCAAGATAATGTATGACTCATGAAAAAATATACATGATTAAAAAAAAATGACAATATAGCAACTATAAAGAGATCACCTTGCCAATATAGCCAAGGTGACGATATGTAAATCTTCGCAATGTAACCAAAATGAGCAGATATTGCCATTGCTATATAGTTACAATAATCATACATTAATGATGATAATGTAATCAGCATTTTCACATAAGCACCATCACCGTTTAAAAGCATGACAGACTTAAGTTACATGATGATATGATATCCAGACAGATACACTCAAGATGCCAAATAAACCGTCATAGAAATATTATCATGATCATATAATTACAACCAAATTGTAGGTAAAGACCAAATACATCCCCAACGATGAAATTGACCGTAGCAATATAGCCATCAAGTTGATATAGCGACCAAGATAATGTAGCCAGGATGGCGTTATATTGAACATAACAATACACCCGCCATACCAATATCGTCATCTTTACAATGTAGCTTGCATGAAATTATAGTAACCTTGACAAAGTAGGCACCATGATAATGTATTCCCATGAAAAAATGTCCAAAACAACAGTTGGGCTTCGAATACTTTATCACCATGCTAATCTTGCCAAAATTCTAGTATAGCCATCATGGCAATATACCAAAAGGAAAAAAAATACCCACCACAATAAGATAGGTAACTTAACAATATAGCTACTCTGACAAAAAGCCATGATGGCAATATATTTACCATAAGAATGTAATCTTAACGAGAGTATAGCCATCATGACCATCTAGTCACGATGACATGACAACCATGATGACCATACAGGCAACATGACAATACAGTCTCTATGACAATATTGCCATTAATTTAATAAATCAAATGAGAATATAGAAATTATGGCAACACAGTCACCAAGACAATATATTAAAAAATACAATAAAATACTAATAACAAAATGATCAAACCATGAAAATATAGCCACCCCGGCACTATGGCCTCCATTGTAATGTAGCCAACATAATATACATTCACCATGACAGTACTGAAACTATAACAATATAGCATATCATGACAATGTATTCACCTCATAATTTAAACAAAATGAAATATCCGTTTTTATAATGATATATCTCCAAGGGTAAATCAACACCATTAAATAAGTTACAATGAAAATGTAGTCACATGTAGTTATCTTAGCAATATAGCCACTAAGAGATTGTAGTCATAATGACAATATAGTCACCATGACAATATACTGTCACTTTAATGATATAGTTATCAAG
This sequence comes from Panulirus ornatus, assembly GCF_036320965.1. Classification (NCBI taxonomy): domain Eukaryota; kingdom Metazoa; phylum Arthropoda; class Malacostraca; order Decapoda; family Palinuridae; genus Panulirus; species Panulirus ornatus. Next base: position 4,840,613 of record NC_092278.1, on the reverse strand, counting down.
ATAATGTATGACTCATGAAAAAATATACATGATTAAAAAAAATGACAATATAGCAACTATAAAGAGATCACCTTGCCAATATAGCCAAGGTGACGATATGTAAATCTTCGCAATGTAACCAAAATGAGCAGATAGCCAAAATGACGATATGTTCATATGGACAATACTGCTACTACGAAAATATATTCCCCATGACACTATAGCTACAATGACAATAAAGCAATCTTCACAAAAGAGTAACATTGAAAATAAATGAAACGACAATATAGCCACCATGACAATTCAGCTATCGTGACAATAATGTCACGATATACATCAATCGCCAGGCTACTAGAGTCACCTTGATAGTATTCTTTCAATGACTTTATGAATATCATGAAAATATAGCCCTCATGTCAACATATTTCCTATGACAATTTAGCCATTATGATAATATAGTCACGACGACAAGATATTCACTATGACAATAAAGCTACCATGATCATATAACTGATATGACAATATAGATTTCAGGATATGTAGTGTCCAGGACAATATAGAAATTACGGCAACACAGTAACTATGAGAATATACTCACAAATACAATAAAATAGTTATAACAAAATGATCCAACCATGAAAATATAGTTACCTTGCAACTATGACTTTAATTGTAATGTAACCAACATAATATACATTCAACATGCCAGTACTGAAACTATAACAATATCGCATATCATGACAATATATTCACATGACAATTTAAAAGAAACGAAATTCTCAATTTTATAATATATCTTCAAGGGCAAAATCAACACCATTAAATATGCTACAATGAAAATGCAGTCAAACTATCATTATAGCCATCATCATGAAATAGTCACCATGACAGTATAGTTATCTTAGCAATATAGCTACTAAGAGATTATAGTCATATTGTCAACATTGTCACAATGACAATATACTGTCACCTTAATAGTAAAGTTATGACGATAATGTATCGCTTATGAAAAAATATGCATGACTAAAAAAAATGACAACATAGCAACTATAAAAGAGATCACCTTGACAATATAGCCAAGGTAACGATATGTAAATCTTCGCAATATAACCAAAATGAGTAGATAGCCAAAACGACGGTATGTTCATAATGACAATACTGCTGCTATGAAAATATATCCCCCATGACACTATAGCTACAATGACAATAAAGCAATCTTCACAAAAGAGTAACATTGAAAATACAGCAAATGACAATATACCCACCATCAAAGTACAGCCACTATGACAATAATGTCACGATATAATTCACTAACTATATAAAAATCATGAAAATAAAGCTTCCATGTAACATACTTACCATGACAATTTAGCCAATATGATAATATAGTCAAGACGGCAATATATTCACTATAACAATATAGCCATGATCATATAAGTGATATGACAATACAGTCAACGCAACAATAAGGAAGCCTTCAAATTTTATTCCTTATGGCAATAAAAGCACCTGACACTATTGATGCTGTGACAAAATAGTCTCCTTCAGATCATAGAAAAGATATAGGCTCCAGAACAATATAGTGTCCTCGACAACATAGCGACCTAGACAAGATTTTTAATTAAGATATAGTCACCTTGACAGTATAGCCGAAAAAACAATGAAACAACAATGAAAATGTACCTGCCTAACAATATAGTTACCATGAAAAAGCAGGCAACATAACAAAATTGTCACAATGAAATATAATCGCCATTACAATTTAGTTACCATAATTATATATCAATCATGATAATATCATCAGCAGGCTGACATAAACACCATCACAGTATAAAAACTATGACAATATAGTGACAAGATAATATGATATCCATACACTTGCACTCATATTACCAAATAAGCCGCCATGAAAATATTGTTATCATGATCATATGATTAAAACAATATTGTAGTTAATACCAAAATATATCCCCAACGACAAAATTAACCATAGCAATATAGCCAGCAAGTAAATATAGCGACCAAGATAATATAGTTAGGATGGCATTATATTGAAAATAACAATACAGCCACAATGGCAATATCGTCACCATGACAATGGACCTACCATGAAAATATAGTAACATTGACAATGCAGCTACTATGATAATAAAATCCCATGGAACATATCCAAAATAACAGTTTATTTGCTAAGACACTATATCACCATGCCAATATCGCCAAAATGTTAGTCTAGGCATCATGGCAATATACCACCTGAAAAAATAAATAAGCACCACAATGATATAGCTAACTTAACAATATAGCTACCCTGATAATATATATTCAATATGAAAAGACAGTCACCTCCTTAAAGTATAACAAAAATGAAAAATAGCTATCATGGCAATGTAGTCACCTATCAATATAGTCACCATGGCAATATAGTTACCATAACCATGTAATCATAACTGGAATATAACCAACATGACTATATAGTCAAGATGACATGCAACCATCATGACAATACAGGCAACATGACATTAGAGTCTCTACGACAATATTGCAATCGCTTTAACAAATTAAATGATAATATAGATATAACTGGAACACAGTCACCATGAGAGTATTATCACAAATGCAATATAACCGCGATAACAAAATTATCCTATCATGAAAATTTAGCCACCCTGCCACTGCAATATAGCTAACATAATAATACATTCACTACGACAGTACTAAAAACCATGACAATATAGCATATCATGACAATGTAGTCACCTGATGATAGTCGCGCACCAGCTACCGACGTGTACGGAGCTGCTATCGTCTTTCAGAGCTAGGTTGTAGCTATTCCTCCAAGCGTTGTCGCTACCCTTGCTTTGTTTTGAAGGTTTTATCTTATATGATCATGATTGGTGTATGATTAACGACACCATAATGTGATATCGTTTGTATTTCATTGTAATGAATTTGTCATAGTAACTATATTTTCATGTAAGCTATATTGTTATGGTAGGTACATTTTCATGGTTGTTCCACTGTTTTATTCGCTCTACTGTCAAGGTGACTGTATTGTGATGATAAATCCTGTCTTCTTCGCTATTTTGGACGCTATATGTTTGCTATGATCCAAAAATCACTATTTTGTCACAGTATCTATATTTTCATGTGGCTGTATTCTCAGAGTGGATATAATTTATAAATGCGTTTATTGTTGCGTTGACTATATTGTTATATCATTTATTTGATCATGGTGGCTTCAATGTTATGGTGAATATATTAGCGTCTTGACTATATTATCAGAATGGCGAAACTGTCACTTTAAAGATATTCATATGGAGGCTATATTTTCACGACATATATGGACGCTATATTTTCATGTTGTTCATGTACTCATTGTATATTCATTATCAAGGTGACGCTAATGTCCGGACGATTGATTTATATCGAGAGATTATTGTCATGGTGGCTGTACTGTCTTGATGGCTGTATAGTCGTTTGCTATTTTTTCAATAGTACTCTTTTTGTGAAGATGGCTTTATTGTCAGTGAAGCTGGAGAATCATGGGGAACATATTTTCATAGTTGCAGTATTGTCATTATGAACATACCGTCGTTCTGGTTATAATCTCTTTTTCTTTACGTTGCTATGATGTATATATCGTCACCTTGACTATAGTGGCAAAGTGATCTTTTTTAATGGTGCTATACTGTCATTTTCTAATAATGCATATTTTGTCACAAGTGATATATCATTTTGATGACTTTATTATTAAGGTGACAGTATTTTAATAGCAACTATATTGTCATAATGACTATAATCTCAGAGTGGCTATAGTGCCATGGTCACTATTCTATCATGATATTTATGTCATAGTGACTGTATTTTCATGGCAGCTTTTTCATGGTGTATAAAATTTTGTCCCTGAGGTTATACCATAATAGAAGCGAAATTTTTATTTTTCATTAAATGATCAAGTGACTACATTGTCATGATATGCTATATTGTTATGGTTGGAGTACTGACGTGGTGAATGTTTTGTTATTGTGGCTATATTGTAATGGAAGCCATAGTGGCAGGGTGACTATATTTTCATGGTAGGATCATTTTACTATGACGATTATATAACATTTCTGAGTATATTGTCATCGTGATTGTGTTGCCATAATATCTATATTGTCATTTAACTTGTTCAATTAGTGGCAATATTGTCTTAGAGACTGTCTTTTGATGTTTTCTGTATTATGGTAGTTGTATTGTCATCGTGACTATAATGACATGGTGACTACATTGCCATTAAGAATACATTGCTATGGTAATCATATTGCCATGATGGCTATATGGTTTGGTTACCATATTGCCAAGATGGCTATATAGTTTAGTTACCATATTGCCATGATGGCTATTTGTCATTTTTTTTTCATATATTTAAAGAAGGTGGCTCTCTTTTAATGTTACCTATATTGTCAGAGTAGTATATAGTCAACTTAGCTATATCGTTGTGATGAGTATTTTTTCTGTTGATATATTGCCATGATGGCTATACTAACATTTTAGAGATATTGGCATGGTGATATATCGTCTTAGCAGCTAAACTCTTGTTGTGGCTCTCTTTTGGGTATTTTCTATCTTGAATATTTTGCCATGACAGCTACATTATCAACGTTACTATAATTTCATGGTAGCTATATTGTCATGGTGAGGATATTGGCACGGTGTCTCCATTGTAATTCTCAATACAATGCTTGCTACATTATCTTGGTCGCTATAACAAGTTGATGGCTATATTGCTATGATTAATTTTGTCGTTGGGATATATTTGTCACTACCTACAATATTGTTTTGATTATATGATCATGATAACAATATATTCATGGCGGCTTCTTTGGTATTGTAAGTGTAAGTGCACGGATATCATATCATCATGTCACTTATACTGTCATGGTTTTTATACTTTGATATTGTTTATGTCTACCTGCTGATTATATGATCATGATTGGTCTATGATTATGGTATCTATATTGTAATGCCGATGATATTTCATTATGATAATTTTGTCATGTTGGCTAAAATTTCATGACATCTATAATGTTTTGGCAGGTACAGTTTCATGATTGTTACATTGTTTTATGGTCTATACTGTCAAGGTGTCTATATTATAATGATATATCCTGTCTTGGTCGCTATTTTGTCATAGAGACTATGTTGTCCTGCCGGCTATATATTTACTATGATTCAAAAGCGACTATTTGTCACAGTATCTATATTGTCATGTAGTTATACTGCCATAGTGAATATGATTTGTATATTTCTTTTTTGCTTCTTTGACTGTATTGTCACATCAGTTATATGATCACTGTGGCTATATTGTTATAGTGAATAAATTGCCGTCATGGCTATATTATCATAATGGCCAGATTATCATGGCAGATATGTTGACATGGAGGCTATATTATCATGATATTTATATAGTCATTGTAAGTTTATTATCAAGGTGACTAATGACATGGTGATGATTTGTATCGTGACATTATTATTATGGTGGCTGAATTATGATGATGGCTATATTCTCGTTTGCTGTATTTTTAATGTTGCTCTTTTGTGAATATAGATTTGTTGTCAGTGTAGCTATACTGTCATGGGGAACATATTTTCATAGTGGCAGTGTTGTTATTATGACCATAACGTCATTTTGGCTATCTTTTCATTTTAGTTACATTGCTATAATGTATATATCGTCACCTTAGCCATATTTTCATGGTGATCTTTTTATAGGTGATATATTGTCATTATTTAACTCTTGCATACTTTGTCATAAGCGAAATATTATCATGATAATTATATTTTCATGGTGACAATATTGTCATAGCGACTATATTATCATTATGACTATAATGTCACAGTGGCTATATTGCCAACATAACTATATTGGCATGGTGACTTTTTTATCATGATTTTTATAATGCCATAATGACTGTATTTTCGTAAAAGGTTTTTTAATGGTGTTGATATTTCCCTTGAGGATATACCATTATAGAAGAGAAATTGTCATTTTGATTGAATTATCAGCTGACTACATTGCCATGATATGCTATACTGTTATGGTTTCAGTACTATCATGGTAAGTCTTTTATTACTGTTTCTACATTACAATGGAAACCAAAATAGTAGGTGGCTATATTTTCATGGTATGATAATTTTATCATGGCGATTATATTGCATTTCTGAGTATATTGTCTTAGTGACTATGTTGCCATAATATCTATATTGTCATATAATTTGTCAAATTGATGGCAATATTGTCTTAGAGACGGTACTGTCATGTTATCTGTATTGTCACGGTGGTTTTATTGTCAACGTGACTATATAGTCATGTTGGCTATTTGTCGTTAAGGTCACATTGTTATGGTAACTATATTACCATAGTGGCTGTATTGTTAAATCACTATATCACCATGATGGCTATTTGTCATTTTTGTTATATAACAAGCTATATTGTCAGAATATATAACAAGCTATATTGTCAGAATAGCTATATTGTCGAGTAGTGGGTATATATATTTCTTTTCTGGCGTTATATTATCATGATGGCAATAATAACATTTTGGCGATATTGGCATGGCGATATAATGTTGTAGCAGCTAAATTCTTGTTGCGGATATTTTTCAATTGTATATTTTATCATGGTAGCTACATAGTCAAGGTTACTATATTTTCATGGTAGCTACATTATCATGGTGAAGACATTGGCATGGTGGTTGTATTCATACTTTCAATATGATGCCGTCCTGGCTACATTATCTTGGTCGCTATATCAACTTGATGGCTATATTGTTATGGTTAATCTTGTCTTTCGGGATATATTTTGTAATTAGTGACAATACTGTTATGATCGTGATAATATTTTCATAAAAAGTTATGTGGTATTGTAAGTGTAAGTGAATGGATATCATCTCATCATGTCACTTAAATTGTCATGGTTTTTACACTATGATCTTGTTTATGTCAACCTGCTGATTATATAATCATGATTGGTGTATGATTATGGTAAATATATTGTAATGTGGTTTTATTTCATTGTGATAATTTTGTCATGTTGACTGCAATTCCATGACAGGTATAATGTTATGACCATATCATGATGATAAATCCTGTCTGAGTCACTGTTTTTTCACAGAGACTATATTGTCCTGGAGTCTATATTTTTGCTATGATCCGAAAACGAGTATCTATTAACAGTATCTGTATTGTCAGGTAGTTATATTACCATTGTGAATATAAGTTGAATGTTTCTATATTTTTGCTTTGATTATATTGTCATATCAGTTATATGATCATGGTAGCTTTATTGTCATAGTGAATAGATTGTCGTCGTGATTATTTTCATAATGGCTAAATTGTCATAGCAAATATCTTGACATGAGGGCTATATTTTCATGATATTTATAAAGTAATTGTAAGATTACTGTCAAGGTGACTCTATTCTCCTGGTGATTGACTTATATCGTGATATTATTGTCAAGATGGCTGTATTGTCATGGTGGCTATATTGTAGTTTGCCGTATTTTAATTTTACGCTTTTGTTAAGATAGCTTTACTGTCAGTGTACCTATAGTGTCAAGGAGAATATATTTTCATAGTGGAATTATTGTCATTATGAAAATACTGTCATTTTGGCCATCTCCTTATTTTGCTTACATTTCTATCATAAATATATCATCACCTTGGCTATATTAGCAACGTATTCTTTTTTTACGGTTGCTATATTTTCATTTTTTCAATCATGCATTTTTTGTCGTAAGTGATACATTATCAAGATAACTATAACATTCCGGTAACTATATATTGGCATTTTGACTATACTGTTATTATGACAATGATATCATGTTGGATATCTTGCCAAAGTAACTTTAATGTCATGGTGTCTTTTTCATCATGATGGTTATAATGTCATGGTGACTATTTTTTCACGGTAGCTTTTATATTGGTGTTGGGTTTGCCCTTGAGGATGTATCATTATAAAAAGAGATTCTCGTTTTGATTAAATCATTAGGGGACTACATTGTCGTGATATGCTATATTGTTATGGTTTCAGGAATGTCATTGTATATGTATCATTATTTATTCTATATTCCAATGGAAGCCATAGTGTCAGAGTGGCTATATTTTCATAATATAATCATTTTATGTCGATTATATTCCACTTGTGTGTATATTGTCATGGTGACTGTTGCCATAATATCTATACTGTCATTTGATTTGTTGAATTGGTGGCTATATTGTCATAATGTAATGTCACGGTTCCTCTATTGTCTTAGTGGTTGTATTGTCATCGTGTCTATATGGTCATGGTAGTTATATTTCCATTAAGATTATATTGATACGGTAACTATATTGCCATGGTGGCTCTATTGTTAAATGAATATATTGCCATGATGGCTATTTGTTATTTTTTGTTATATTACAAGGGGGTGATTGTCTTTTCATGTTGCCTATATATCAGGGTACCTATATTGTTACCCTAAGATTACAGTCATAAAGACAATATAGTCCCCATGCCAATATTTTCACCTTAATGATATGGGTATCATGATAATATATCGGTTATAACAGAATATGCACGATTAAAAAATGACAATATAACACCTATAAAAAAAAATCACCTTCCCAATATAGCCAAGGTGACGATATATATAACATAGCAATGTAACCCAAATTAGAAGACAGCCAAAATGACTTCATTTCATAATGACAATTGCGTCACTATTAAAATTTGTTCCCAATGAAAGTATAGCTACATTGACATTAAAGCCATATTCACTAAATAGTAAAATTGAAAACGCATTAAACGACAATATAGCCAACATCATTGGACAGCCACCATAACAATAATGTTACAACATAAATCAATCACTGTGATATTAGAGTAAACTTGAAAAATTTTTTACAATTACCATAAAAGTATCATGAAAATATAGCATTCATATCAACATATTTCCCATGACAATTAGGCATTATGATAGTATAGTCACAACTACAATATATTCACTATAACAACAAAGCCACCATGGCCATATAACTGATATGACAATATAGTCAACGCAACATTAAAGAAATATTCAGAATATGTTCACAATGTCAATATAGCCACCTGACAATATAGATACCGTGACAAAATAGTCGCTTTCAGATCATAGGACACATATAGCCTCTAAAGTATATAGTGTCCAGGAGACAATAGCGTCCAAAACAGAATTTAACAATACTATACAGCCGCCTTGACATAATAGCCCATAAAACAATGTCAGAACCATGAAAATGTACCTGCCATACCAATATAACTACTACCAAATGAAGTCAACATACCAAAATGATCAAAAAAGATATAGCCATTGCTATATAGTTACAATAATAATACATTAATGATGATAATGTGATCAGCATTTTCACTTAAGCACCATTACCGTTTAAAAGCATGACAGACTAAGTTACATGATGATATGATATCCAGACACATACACTCAAGATGCCAAATAAGCCGTCATAGAAATATTATCACGATCATATAATCACAACCAAATAGTAGGTAAAGACAAAATACATCCCAACGATGAAAATGACCGTAGCAATATAGCCATCAAGTTGATATAGCGACCAAGATAATGTAGCCAGGATGGCGTTATATTGAACATAACAATACACTCTCCATGCCAATATCGTCATCTTTACAATGTAGCTTGCATGAAATATAGTAGCCTTGAAAATGTAGGTACCATGATAATGTATTCCCATGAAAAAATGTCCAAAACAACACTTGGGTTGCGAATACTATATCATCATGCTAATCTTGCCAAAATTCTAGTATAGCCATCATGGCAAGATACCAAAGGAAAAAAAATACCCACCACGATAAGATAGGTAACTTAAATATATAGCTACTCTGACAAAAACCAATGATGGCAATATAGTTACCATAAGAATGTAATCTTAATGACAGTATAGCCATCATGACCATAGAGTCACGATGACAAGACAACCATGATGACCATGACAGGCAACAGACAATACAGTCTCTATGACAATATTGCCATCAATTTAATAAATCAAATAACAATATAGAAATTATGGCAACACAGTCACCATGACAATATATTCAAAAATACAATAAAATACTAATAACAAAATGATCAAACCATGAAAATATAGCCACCCTGCCACTATGGCTTCCATTGTAATGTAGCCAACATAATATACATTCACTATGACAGTACTGAAACTATAACAATATAGCATATCATGTCAATGTTTTCACCTCAAAATTTAAACAAAATGAAATATCCGTTTTTATAATGATATATCTCCAAGGGTAAATCAACACCATTAAATAAGCTACAATGAAAATGTAGTCACATGTAGTTATCGTACCAATATAGCCATTAAGAGATTGTAGTCATAATGACAATATAGTCACCATGACAATATACTGTCACTTTAATGGTAAAATGAACAGATAGCCAAAATGACGATATATTCATAATGACAATACTGCTTCTACGAAAATATATTCCCCATGACACTATAGCTACAATGACAATAAAGCAATATTCACAAAAGAGTAATATTGAAAATACAGGATACGACAATATAGCCACCATGACAATGCAGCTATCGTGACAATAATGTCACGATATACATCAATCGCCAGGCTATTAGAGTCACCTTGATAGTAATCTTTCAATGACTTTATGAATATCATGAAAATATAGCCCTCATGTCAACATATTTCCTATGACAATTTAGCCATTATGAAAAAATAGTCACGACGACAAGATATTCACTATGACAATAAAGCTACCATGATCATATAACTGGTATGACAATATAGATTTCAGGATATGTAGTGTCCAGGACAATATAGAAATTACGGCAACACAGTAACCATGAGAATACTCTCACAAATACAATAAAATCGTCATAACAAAATGATCCAACCATGAAATATTGTTACCCTGCCACTATGACTTTAATTGTAATATAACCAACATAATATACATTCAACATGACAGTACTGAAACTATAACAATATCGCATATCATGGCAACATATTCACACGATAATTTAAAAAAAAGGAAATTTTCGTTTTTATGATATATCTTCAAGGGCAAAATCAACACCATTAAATATGCTACATGAAAATGCAGTCAAACTGTCATTATAACCATCATCATGAAATATTCACCATGACAGTATAGTTATCTTAGCAATATAGCCACTAAGAGATTATAGTCATAATGTCAAGATTGTCACAATGACAATATACTGTCACCTTAATAGTAAAGTTATCACGATAATGTATCGCTTATGAAAAAATATGCATGACTAAAAAAAATGACAATATAGCAACTATAAAAGAGATCACCCCGACAATATAGACAAGGTGACGATATGTAAATCTTCGGAATAAAACCAAAATGAGTAGATAGCCAAAATGACGCTATGTTCATAATGACAATACTGCTGCTATGAAAATATATCCCCCATGACACTATAGTTACAATGACAATAAAGCAATCTTCACAAAAGAGTAACAGTGTAAATACAGCAAACGACTATATAGCCACCATGAAAGTACAGCCACTATGACAATAATGTCACGATATAGTTCACTGACTATATAAACATCACGAAAATAAGGCTTCCATGTCAACATACTTACCATGACAATTTAGCCAATATGATAATATAGTCAAGACGGCAATATATTCACTATAACAATATAGCCATGATCATAGAAGTGATATGATAATATAGTCAACGCAACAATAAGGAAGCCTTCAAATTATATTCATTATGGCAATATAAGCACCTGACAATAATGATGCTGTGACAAAATAGTCTCTTTCGGATCATAGCAAACATATAGGCTCCAGGACAATATAGTGTCCATGACAAAATAGCTACCAAGACAAGATTTTTAATTAAGATATAGTCACCTTGACAGTATAGCCGATAAAACAATGAAACAACAATGAAAATGTACCTGCCATAACAATATAGCTACCATGAAAATGAAGGCAACATGACAAAATTGTCACAATGAAATATAATCGCCATTACAATTTAGTTACCATAATCATATATTAATCATGATAATATCATCAGGAGGCTGACATACACACCATCACAGTATAAAAACCATGAAAATATAGTAACATCATAATATGATATCCATACACTTGCACTCACATTACCAAATAAGCCGCAATGAAAATATTGTTATCATGATCATATGATTAAAACAAAATTGTAGTTAATGACAAAATATATCCCCAACGACAAAATTAACCATAGCAATATAGCCAGCAAGTAAATATAGCGACCAAGATAATGTAGTTAGGATGGCATTATATTGAAAATAACAATACAGCCACAATAGAAATATCGTCACCATGACAATGGAGCTACCATGAAAATATAGTAACATTGACAATGTAGCTACTATGATAATAAAATCCCATGGAACGTATCCACACTAACAGTTTATTTACTAAGACACTATATCACCATGCCAATATCGCCAAAATGTTAGTCTAGGCATCATGGCAATATACCGCCAGAAAAAATAAATAAGTACCACAATGATATAGCTAACTTAACAATATAGCTACCCTGATAATATATTCAATATGAAAAGACAGTCACCTCCTTACAGTATAACAAAAATGAAAAATAGCTATCATGGCAATGTAGTCACCTATCAATATTGTCACCATGGCAATATATTTACCATAACCATTTAATCATAACTGGAATATAACCAACATGACTATATAGTCAAGATGACATGCAACCATCATGAAAATACAGGCAACATGACATTAGAGTCTCTACGACAATATTGCAATCGCTTTAACAAATTAAATGATAATATAGATATTACTGGAAGACAGTGACCATGACAGTATTATCACAAATGCATTGTAACGGCGATAACAAAATTTTCCTACCATGAAAATTTAGCCACCCTGCCACTGCAATATAGCTAACATAATAATACATTCACTACGACAGTACTGAAACCATGACAATATAGCATATCATGACAATGTAGTCACCTGATGACAGTCGCGCACCAGCTACCGACGTGTACGGAGCTGCTATCGTCTTTCAGAGCTAGGTTGTAGCTATTCCTCCCTGCGTTGTCGTTACCCTTGCTTTGTTTTGAAGGTCTTATCTTATATGATCTTGATTGGTGTATAATTATCGAAACCATAATGTGATATTGTTTGTATTTCATTGTAATGAATTTGTCATAGTAACTATATTTTCATGTAAGCTATATTGTTATGATACGTACATCTTCATGGTAGTTCCAATGTTTTATTCGCTATACTGTCAAGGTGACTGGATTGTGATGATAAATCCTGTCTTCTTCGCTCTTTTGTCATAGAGACTATATTCTCTTGAACGCTATATGTTTGCTATGATCCAAAAATGACTATTTTGTCACGGTATCTATATTTTCATGTGGCTGTATTCTCAGAGTGGATATAATTCATAAATGCGTTTATGGTTGCGTTGACTATATTGTTATATCATTTATGTGATCATGGTGACTTTATTCTTATGGTGAATATATTAGCGTCTTGACTATATTATCAGAATGGCGAAACTATCACTTTAAAGATATTCATATGGAGGCTATATTTTCACGACAAATATATTTATATGGACGCTATATTTTCATGATGTTCATGTACTCATTGTATATTCATTATCAAGGTGACGCTAATGTCCTGGCGATTGATTTATATCAAGAGATTATTGTCATGGTGGCTGTACTGTCTTGATGGCTATATAGTCGTTTGCTATTTTTTCAATAGTACTCTTTTTGTGAAGATGGCTTTATTGTCAGTGAAGCTGGAGAATCGTGGGGAACATATTTTCATACTTGCAGTATTGTCATTACGAACATACCGTCGTTCTGGTTATCATCTCTTTTTCTTTACGTTGCTATGATGTATATATCGTCACCTTGACTATAGTGGCAAGGTGATCTTTTTTATAGGTGCTATACTGTCATTTTCTAATCATCCATATTTTGTCATAAGCGATATATCATTTTGATAACTTTATTATTAAGGTGACAGTATTTTAATAGCGACTATATTGTCATAATGACTATAATCTCAGAGTGGCTATATTGCCATGGTCACTATTTTATCATGATATTTATGTCATAGTGACTGTATTTTCATGGCAGCTTTTTAATGGTGTATAAAATTTTGTCCCTGAGGTTATACCATAATAGAAGCGATATTTTTATTTCTCATTAAATGATCAAGTGACTACAGTGTCATTATATGCTATATTGTTATGGTTTCAGTACTGTCGTGGTGAATGTTTTGTTATTGTGGCTATATTGTAATGGAAGCCATAGTGGCAGGGTGACTATATTTTCATGGTAGGATCATTTTACTATGACGATTGTATAACATTTCTGAGTATATTGTCACCGTGATTGTGTTGCCATAATATCTATATTGTCATTTAACTTGTTAAATTAGTGGCAATATTGTCTTAGAGACTGTCTTTTGATGTTTTCTGTATTGTCATGGTAGTTGTATTGTCATCGTAACTATAAGGATATGGTGACTATACTGCCATTAAGAATACATTGCTATGGTAATCATATTGCCATGATGGCTATATTGTTTGGTTAACATATTGCCATGATGGCTATATTGTTTAGTTACCATATTGCCATGATAGCTATTTGTCATTTTTTTTTTTTTTATATTTCAAGGAGGTGGCTGTCTTTTAATGTTACCTATATTGCCCGAGTAGTATATTGTCAAGTTAGCTATATCGTTGCGATGAGTATTTTTCTGTTGATATATTGCCATGATGCCTATACTAACATTTTAGAGATATTGGCATGGTGATATATCTTCTTAGCAGCTAAACTCTTGTGGCTATCTTTTGGGTATTTTCTATCTTGAATATTTTGCCATGGCAGCTACATTATCAACATTACTATATTTCCATGGTAGCTATCTTGTCATGGTGAGGATATTGGCACGGTGGCTGTATTATAATTCTCAATACAATGCTTGCTACATTATCTTGGTCGCTATAACAAGTTGATGGCTATATTGCTATGATTAATTTTGTCGTTCGGATATATTTGTCACTACCTACAATATTGTTTTGATTATATGATCATGATAACAATATATTCATGGTAGCTTCTTTGGTATTGTAAGTGTATGGATATCATATCATCATATCACTTATACTGTCATGGTTTTTATACTGCGATATTGTTTATGTCTACCTGCTGATTATATGATCATGATTGGACTATGATTATGGTAACCATATTGTAATGCCGATGATATTTCATTATGATAATTTTGTCATGTTGACTAAAATTTCATGACATCTATAATGTTTTGGCAGGTACAGTTTCATGATTGTTACATCGTTTTATGGTCTATTCTGTCAAGGTGTCTATATAATAATGATATATCCTGTCTTGGTCGCTATATTATCATAGAGACTATGTTGTCCTGCCAGCTATATGTTTACTATGATTCAAAAGCGACTATTTGTCACAGTATCTATATTGTCATGTAGTTATACTGACATAGTGAATATGATTTGTATATTTATTTTTTGCTTCTTTGACTGTATTGTTACATCAGTTATATGATCACTGTGGCTATATTGTTATAGTGAATAAATTGCCATCATGACTATATTATCATAATGTCCAGATTATCATAGCAGACATGTTGACATGGAGGCTATATTATCATGATATTTATAGAGTCATTGTAGTTTTATTATCAAGGTGACTAATGACATGGTGATGATTTGTATCGTGACATTATTATCATGGTGGCTGAACTATGATGGTGGCTATATTCTCGTTTGCTGTATTTTCAGTGTTGCTCTTTTGTGAATATAGATTTGTTGTCAGTGTAGCTATACTCTCATGGGGAACATATTTTCATTGTGACAGTATTGCCATTATGACCTTAACGTCATTTTGGCTATCTTTTCATTTAATTACATTGCTATAATGTATATTTCGTCACTTTAGCCATATTTTCATGGTTATCTTTTTATAGGTTTTTTTTTTGCTTTGTCGCTGTCTCCCGCCTTTGCGAGGTAGCGCAAGGAAACAGACGTAAGAAATGGCCCAACCCACCCCCATACACATGTATATAGGTGATATTTTTTCTTTTTTTTTTATACTTTGTCGCTGTCTCCCGCGTTTGCGAGGTAGCGCAAGGAAACAGACGAAAGAAATGGCCCAACCCCCCCCCCATACACATGTATATACATACGTCCACACACGCAAATATACATACCTACACAGCTTTCCATGGTTTACCCCAGACGCTTCACATGTCTTGATTCAATCCACTGACAGCACGTCAACCCCGGTATACCACATTGCTCCAATTCACTCTATTCCTTGCCCTCCTTTCACCCTCCTGCAAGTTCAGGCCCCGATCACACAAAATCTTTTTCACTCCATCTTTCCACCTCCAATTTGGTCTCCCTCTTCTCCTCGTTCCCTCCACCTCCGACACATATATCCTCTTGGTCAACCTTTCCTCACTCATTCTCTCCATGTGCCCAAACCATTTCAAAACACCCTCTTCTGCTCTCTCAACCACGCTCTTTTTATTTCCACACATCTCTCTCACCCTTACGTTACTTACTCGATCAAACCACCTCACACCACACATTGTCCTCAGACATCTCATTTCCAGCACATCCATCCTCCTGCGCACAACTCTATCCATAGCCCACGCCTCGCAACCATACAACATTGTTGGAACCACTATTCCTTCAAACATACCCATTTTTGCTTTCCGAGATAATGTTCTCGACTTCCACACATTCTTCAAGGCTCCCAGAATTTTCGCCCCCTCCCCCACCCTATGGTCCACTTCTGCTTCCATGGTTCCATCCGCTGCCAGATCCACTCCCAGATATCTAAAACACTTCACTTCCTCCAGTTTTTCTCCATTCAAACTCACCTCCCAATTTACTTGACCCTCAACCCTACTGTACCTAATAACCTTGCTCTTATTCACATTTACTCTTAACTTTCTTCTTCCACACACTTTATCAAACTCCGTCACCAGCTTCTGCAGTTTCTCACATGAATCAGCCACCAGCGCTGTATCATCAGCGAACAACAACTGACTCACTTCCCAAGATCTCTCATCCCCAACAGACTTCATACTTGCCCCTCTTTCCAAAACTCTTGCCTTTACCTCCCTAACAACCCCATCCATAAACAAATTAAACAACCATGGAGACATCACACACCCCTGCCGCAAACCTACATTCACTGAGAACCAATCACTTTCCTCTCTTCCTACACGTACACATGCCTTACATCCTCGATAAAAACTTTTCACTGCTTCTAACAACTTTCCTCCCACACCATATATTCTTAATACCTTCCACAGAGCATCTCTATCAACTCTATCATATGCCTTCTCCAGATCCATAAATGCTACATACAAATCCATTTGCTTTTCTAAGTATTTCTCACATACATTCTTCAAAGCAAACACCTGATCCACACATCCTCTACCACTTCTGAAACCACACTGCTCTTCCCCAATCTGATGCTCTGTACATGCCTTCACCCTCTCAATCAATACCCTCCCATACAATTTACCAGGAATACTCAACAAACTTATACCTCTGTAATTTGAGCACTCACTCTTATCCCCTTTTCCTTTGTACAATGGCACTATGCACGCATTCCTCCAATCCTCAGGCACCTCACCATGAGTCATACATACATTAAATAACCTTACCAACCAGTCAACAATACAGTCACACCCTTTTTTAATAAATTCCACTGCAATACCATCCAAACCTGCTGCCTTGCCGGCTTTCATCTTCCGCAAAGCTTTCACTACCTCTTCTCTGTTTACCAAATCGTTTTCCCTAACCCTCTCACTTTGCACACCACCTCGACCAAAACACCCTATATCTGCCACTCTATCATCAGACACATTCAACAAACCTTCAAAATACTCACTCCATCTCCTTCTCACATCACCACTACTTGTTATCACCTCCCCATTTGCGCCCTTCACTAAAGTTCCCATTTGCTCCCTTGTCTTACGCACTTTATTTACCTCCTTCCAGAACATCTTTTTATTTTCCCTAAAATTTAATGACACTCTCTCACCCCAACTCTCATTTGCCCTTTTTTTCACCTCTTGCACCTTTCTCTTGACCTCCTGTCTCTTTCTTTTATACATCTCCCACTCAATTGCATTTTTTCCCTGCAAAAATCGTCCAAATGCCTCTCTCTTCTCTTTCACTAATACTCTTACTTCTTCATCCCACCACTCACTACCCTTTCTAATCAACCCACCTCCCACTCTTCTCATGCCACAAGCATCTTTTGCGCAATCCATCACTGACTCCCTAAATACATCCCATTCCTCCCCCACTCCCCTTACTTCCATTGTTCTCACCTTTTTCCATTCTGTACACAGTCTCTCCTGGTACTTCCTCACACAGGTCTCCTTCCCAAGCTCACTTACTCTCACCACCTTCTTCACCCCAACATTCACTCTTCTTTTCTGAAAACCCATACAAATCTTCACCTTAGCCTCCACAAGATAATGATCAGACATCCCTCCAGTTGCACCTCTCAGCACATTAACATCCAAAAGTCTCTCTTTCGCACGCCTGTCAATTAACACGTAATCCAATAACGCTCTTTGGCCATCTCTCCTACTTACATAAGTGTACTTATGTATATCTCGCTTTTTAAACCAGGTATTCCCAATCATCAGTCCTTTTTCAGCACATAAATCTACAAGCTCTTCACCATTTCCATTGACAACACTGAATACCCCATGTATACCAATTATTCCCTCAACTGCCACATTACTCACCTTTGCATTCAAATCACCCATCACTATAACCCGGTCTCGTGCATCAAAACCACTAACACACTCATTCAGCTGCTCCCAAAACACTTGCCTCTCATGATCTTTCTTCTCATGCCCAGGTGCATATGCACCAATAATCACCCATCTCTCTCCATCAACTTTCAGTTTTACCCATATTATTCGAGAATTTACTTTCTTACATTCTATCACATACTCCCACAACTCCTGTTTCAGGAGTATTGCTACTCCTTCCCTTGCTCTTGTCCTCTCACTAACCCCTGACTTTACTCCCCAGACATTCCCAAACCACTCTTCTCCTTTACCCTTGAGCTTCGTTTCACTCAGAGCCAAAACATCCAGGTATTGTCAGTATTTAACTCTTGCATACTTTGTCATAAGCGAAATATTATCGTGATAATTATATTTTTATGGTGACAATATTGTCATAGCGACTATATTATCATTATGACTATAATGTCACAGTGGCTATATTGCCAAGATAACTATATTTGTATGGTGAGTTTTTTATCATGATTTTCATAATATCATAATGACTGTATTTTCATAAAAGCTTTTTTAATATTGTTGATATTTCCCTTGAGGATATACCATTATGGAAGAGAAATTGTCATTTTTATTAAATTATCAGCTGACTACATTGCCATGATACGCTATACTGTTATGGTTTCAGTACAGTCATGGTAAGTCTTCTATTACTGTTTCTACATTGCAATGGAAACCAAAATGGTAGGTGGCTATATTTTCATGGTAGGATAATTTTATCATGGCGATTATATTGCATTTCTGAGTATATTGTCATGGTGACTATGTTGCCATAATATCTATATTGTCATATAATTTGTCAAATTGATGGCAATATTGTCTTAGAGACGGTACTGTCATGTTATCTGTATTGTCATGGTGGTCTTATTGTCAAGGTGACTATATAGTCATGTTGGCTACATTGTCGTTAAGATCACATTGTTATGGTATCTATATTATCATAGTGGCTGTAGTGTTAAATCACAATATCACCATGATGGCTATTTGTCTTTTTTGTTATATAACAAGGAGGTGACTGTCTTCATGTTGACAATATTGTCAAAATAGCTATATTGTCGAGTAGTGGGTATATATATTTCTTTTCTGGCGATATATTACCATGATGGCAATAATAACATTTTGGCGATATTGGCATGGCGATATAGTGTTTTAGCACCTAAATTCTTGTTGTGGATATTTTTCAATTGTATATTTTATCATGGTAGCTACATAGCCAAGCTTACTATATTTTCATGGTAGCTACATTATCATGGAGAAGACATTGGCATGGTGGCTGTATTCTTACTTTCAATATGATGCCGTCCTGGCTACATTATCTTGGTCGCTATATCAACTTGATGGCTATATTGTTATGGTTAATCTTGTCTTTCGGGATATATTTTGTAATTAGTGACACTACTGTTATGATCATGATAATATTTTCATAAAAACTTATGTGGTATTGCAAGTGTAAGTGAATGGATATCATCTCATCATGTCACTTAAATTGTCATGGTTTTTACACTATGATCTTGTTTATGTCAACATCCTGATTATATAATCATGATTGGTGTATGATTATGGTAACTATATTGTAATGTGGTTTTATTTCATTGTGATAATTTTGTCATGTTGAGTACAATGACTACAATTCCATGACAGCTATAATGTTATGACCATATCATGATGATAAATCCTGTCTGAGTCTCTGTTTTTTCACAGAGACTATATTGTCCTGGAGTCTATATTTTTTCTATGATCCGAAAACGAGTATCTATTAACAGTATCTGTATTGTCAGGTGGTTATATTGCCATTGTGAATATAAGTT